>NC_065524.1:6825631-6878380 GCF_006386435.1 Epinephelus moara
GCATATACTTGGCGTATCTGGAGATTTAAATAATCAATGAAGTTACTGCTTCCCACTTTTTATTCCCCTGTACAGTGTTTCCCTGCAGAGCTACAGTGGAAGGGTCATAACAAAAAATACAAAAGACTGTAACGTTAAAAGATATCTGCCTGAGGTTATTAAATACCTGCAGCGAGCACCCCACCCCACCCCCCATCCCGCAGCAGAAACAGTAAGCGCGTTTCCCCATAAAGAGAGACGATGAGAACGTATACGTTCTCATCGTGTGCATTTTGTAGTCCATCTTCAGAACATTGTAGTTTCGCCACAGCAGACCCACGTCAATAACATCCTTCTCAGCCAATTACAGCGCGATAAATTCTTCTTCTTCGTTTGGTTTTATGGCGCGTTGCAACCATTGCTCATTAGGTGTATGGCGGTATACACCCAATGAGCCATACACCATATATTACTTATAGTATTAAATGTATACATGAATGCATGTGCATGAGAGCAAAGTGTATGAATGTGTGCATAAAATATAAGAATATGAGAGAAAAATGTATCAATGTGTGTGTTCAAATATATAAATATGAGTGAAAATATATGTATGTGTAAGGAGAATGTATGTGTGTGAGAGTGAAAATTTATGAATGTGTGAGTGAAAATGTATAAATATGAGAGTGAAAATACAGTATATGTATGTGTAAGGATAATGTATGTGTGTGAGAGGGTGAGAATGAAATATGTCTTGTACGGCCCCTCATAGCTTTCTCTGACTCATATAGGTCCTGCATGCATGAAACTATTGTTCCCTGAAACAGTAAATATACATCTGACTGATCACTTTAGGGACACTATGGACACTTTATAAACACCACAATAAGCATTGTTGTCCCCCATGTTGTTGTTTATTTGCACATTCAATATTCACTTTGCACTAAATATGTTCACTTTAATCCTTTGCTCACTTTTTATCCACTGCTCATTATTATTATTATTATTTATTGCTGTTTCTTGTATTTTTTGTACTTTTTTTCTGCATGCCTAGTTTTTTAAAGTTTTTTAAATTTTGAAATCTTTAATTTGACTCTTTACCCTTGACTGCTGTAACACTGGAATTTCTCAATTGTGGGATCAATAAAGGTGTATCTTATCTTATCTCTTATCAACCAGAGTCTTGAATAGAAGTCATTGGGGACCATATTTAACAACTGTTTACTTCAGTTCATGAGGAATGTTTGCCTTTTTTGGATTCTCTGTTCACTGTGGAGGCACGCAAGAAAAACAGAGTTTACTTTGCTAATTGAAGGTAAAAACACAGCGAGTTCTTGATATACAAATCAGTCATAAAGTGCCACAAAACCCCACGATATCTGCACGTGACATTTTATTCCTTACCAACTCCCTTAACTAACATATCTGACCAACACAAAAAGCAGAACATGCTTAAAATTTAGATTACATTATGTTTTTTAATATTGCAAAATATAAATACAAAATACAGAGAAGCAGTTCAACCCCACATAGTATTCATCATGACAAAAAGAAATTACTTTGAGATCACTTATCAGCATATCTGTATCTGTAGCAGGTGGAATGGTGGTTGTTACTGTAACAGATGGTCCTCTGTGATTGACTGCAATCTTTATTGACCAGTTCAAGTGATTGGACTCAATGAGGTTAAAAATCCAAACAGATCACTGAATGTATCTGAGTAACAGCAAAATGTAAGTGTGAGGTTAGACTTCAAGTGCATTACATTACATAGTGAGATACAAAAGTGAACTAATAAATAACTGAACAGGATTCTGCACACAATGTAGAATGCATCAGTTAAACCTCACAGTCTGAGGAGCTCTAAAAAACACCAAAGTCATTCAGGTTCCTTTAAGAAGCTCTAACATGTTTTAATGAAAAGCTGGGGGTCAGTGGAATATTTCACTTGCTCTGGAGTTAGTTCTGTCTCTGAAGCGTTTCCAGTCTGTAGGGCAGAATATTTTTAAGAAGCTTATGAGCATTAAGCTTTGTGAAGACATACTGGCTAAAATGTAATTGGGTACAACGTTGTCCTCTGTAGAGAAATTAAATGAGTAGTCATATTTTTTCTAAAACTTATAATCTTAATCTTGAGCTCTGTGTGTGTGTGTGTAGCTGTATGTCTGGGTATCAGAGGTAGCTAGCTTCTAGGATCTTTTCACGGTTTTCTTCGTACTGGTGCAGCATCTTCTGGAGGTCATGGTCAGCAGGAATCACCTGGACACACATACAGACACACATAATAAACAATAAAAGGCCAATAGTTTGCTTAAGGAGACAAAACTAGAATTACTTGTGGTTGTATGTCTCTGTGAACCAGTCAAGTTGCACTTCAAGTTTACATCCATGTCTGTGAAATCATCAATGCTTCACACAAATCTTCCCCCCAGCAGCACAGAAGACCTATACAATCTACACAATTCAAGGAGGACACCCAAGATTAGTGTCATCAATTCAGTATCTGACCAAATGTCTCCCCTTCTGTTCCTGAGATGTGATGTTGAATAACAGCCAGAAAAGTGTTTTTGCAGAACATTATGATGTCACTTCATCATTTTATCCTGTTAGGCATTTGTGTAAAATTTTGTCATAATAAATGGATACATGCTTGAATTATTGCCAAAAGTATGTTTTGAGGTCACAGCGACTTCTGACACCAAATCTAATCACTTTATCATTGAATCCAAGTGAACATTTGTGACAAAAATTGAAAAAAATCCCTCAAGGTGTTCTTGAGATATCGCACTAACAGCAATGGTAAGGACGTACAGACAGACAGACAACCCAAAAACATAATGCCTCCGGCTACAGCTATTGCTGGTGCAGAGGCATAAAAATACAGATTTGAATGTTGCTATGACACCAGGACATGCAGAGACATCACAACAGTACAGTATGTACAATTTCTAAGCCAAGGCAAAGACCTGCCAGGATGTGAATGGACACGCACCAGAACAGGAGCAGGAAGAGGGGAGGAGTTCTGCTTGATGAGCCAGTCCTCATGTAGCTGGTGGATGGACTCCAGATACTCCTGGTGGACAGATGGCACAAAGGGAAAGAAATTTGCAACATGTTCATCTTTGCAATTCTCTAAAAATCCAGTACGTTGATTGACAGTTTGTTCTGTGTATGAATTTACATCCTCACCAATGGAATGACTTTCTCCTCCTCTCTGCATCTCTGCTTTAACCTCTCATGGCAGGTCTGAGGGGATGTCTGCAGGTAGACTGGAGCCGGAGGAAAAAGTCACAGAACATACATCAGTTAGCTGCTGCAGCTTCTAATAGGACTGTTGAACAAATTCAGATGAGACAGAGGGAGTTTATCATGCTTTCATGGCGGAAAGGGGATGATGGGGAATGGCTGAAGTTCTTCAAATCTGCTTTGATGATGATGACATGATCTGTGCCATTCCTGTGGATAACGACCTGCTGCTAAAATACTGTTGCAATTTCTGTCACTGGAATATATTAAAGGACAACAGATTCAGTCCATTTGAACACTGTCAAATATTCTGACTATTATATTATATGTTATATTATTACATTCTGAATGTTTCCTTGAATATGCAGACACTCTGGTGTAACTAACAGATATGCAAATTCACCAGCCTGAGCGAGCTTGCGGATCTTATGTACAGTATCACACATTACCTATTTGTATGTCCTGCATTAACAGCTGAGCTTGAGATAGGGTGCCTATGAGGACTTATCATTTCTTCATTTGAAATCAGAGTGGGCATGCAGAAGTTGCCAATCCCTGTTACTTCAGCTAAATCTCTGCCTGTGAATTCTGCATTTCGGCACTGTATGATATCCGTCTACCAGTGAAGGCAAAGTAAAAAACACAACAGAGTTCACTGTTAAATGTCATAGTTTGAGGCATGTTTTTAAAGCTGACATCATTGTGTAATGGTATGTTTTACCTCAGTCACAAGGCACTGTTAATGCGACAGGTGGAACAAGACAAACCTGATCTGCAGTTCTCAGAACAAAGTTTGAAAACACCACCACACCTTATTGTACAGATGGTCATCAATTATAATTATTATCTGTGGGTCTATTCAGTGTCTGTCAGAAATAAACTAGAGCACTGTTGTTCTAAGAAATAAAGCATTCTATTTCTACATGAATTCACAAAGTTTTAGGTTTCACTTTAACTGTGCCTGTACGCTCTGCGCTCTAAAAAAAACACCAAACGATATATTGCATCAGTGGTCCAAATTATTGGTCCAGACCCAAAAACAGAAAATCAATGAGTGGCAGCAAATGCTAATATCATGGCAGGTTACCACAAATAAATAAATGTATGGGAACCCTGGTTCATCCTTGAGTCCAAATGGACGTTTGTGCCAAATTTCAAGAAATTCCAGCGTGTTCCTGATGTATCGTAGTCACGAGAATGAAATGGATACAAGGTCACAGTGACCTCTGACCACCAAAATCTAATCAGTTCATTCTTAAGTCCAAGTTGACGTTTGAGCCAAATTTGAGGAAACCTCCTTCAAGGTGTTCTTGAGATATTGCATTCACGAGAATGGGATGGATGGACAGACAGACATCCTGAAATCATGCCTCCAGCCGTGGCTGTTTCTGGCATGGAGGCATTATAATCTTTAAAGGTGTTTATGTCTCTGCTTTGTGTATTCTCACCAATCAGATCAACAGGAAGGGAAACATTAGTTGTGATCCAATCAAACCACTCGCTGAGAACAGCATAGTCCACCTCTGGCATTTTCCCACTGAAAAACAAAAATGAATAAACCAACAGGACGTCAGCAATTGCCATGTCAGTATGCTGTTGGGGTTGTCAATATGACAGTATATTCTCAGGTTGCCAACCATCACAGAATGCTATATACTGTTAATAGGGCTGCATGACTATGGCCTATGGGAAAAAAAATTGATACAGCAAAGTGCTGCGATATTTTTGTGTGGCAATATCGTATTGTCACACAGTGGCAAATAAACTATCATTATTATTTTTACAAATTGAACTTAATGTAGCCCACTAAAATAATAACATCAATTGCTTTTTCAGTCAGCCACATACATTTTGCTGCAAATAAAATGGCTGGAATGAGATGAACAGACTGAAAACTTTATCTTATTAGATAAAATAGATGTTGACAAAGTTTTGGGGACATAATTAACAGCTGAAAAAAGGTATTATATCGCAATATATTTCATCTTGATACTCATCATATCACAACATGTTTAAAATCACAATAATATTGTATTGTGACCTTAGTATTGTGATAATATTGTATTGTTGAGCCTCTGGTAATTCCCACCCCTACAAATAGTAATCATGATTATTTTGATCAATATTGAGATCACTCTTTATGTTTTTAGGGACAAAAGAATGTTTTATTGTAATATTCCCTTTAAATAAACAGATCACTGCTTTCACTTTCATGTTCATCTTCACCTGAATTCAGTGTAACTTTTAGAAGCAAAAAATAAAATAGTGTCAAACCTCTTACCCAAAATTAAATCATCAGAACACTGCTTTTATTATCATCCTGCTGATTTAAAAAATCCATGCATCAAAATAAGACTTCACTTGAATTCAGTGCATCTGATATGGGTAGCCTCAGTCGCTATGATATATTTTTTTTACATTGGTCACGGTACTGTGACACGCTGTAGCATCACTGTCATGGATGTCTGAGCTGACGCTGGACAAGGATGCGTATGTCAGTATGTTCAGTCAGTCAGTATGTTTACATAACATTAGAGCAAATTGATTTATTGTGTTAGTCTGACTAACAGCAGACTACATGTTAACATGTTAGTCTGAATGAAATCATACTAAATCATATTTCTAAAAGTTGGACTAACACACCCAGATAATGTGATTGTGAGTCGAATTCCTCCTGCATGTATACAGTCAATCAAACCCAAGCTGGCCTAGGCACTCTGCGCATGCTCCACGGTTTCCGCCCTGGGCTTTGACCCAGAAGTGGAGTAGCATTGAAGGTGTAACAGAAGAAGAAGCCGGTAACAGCATGACGAAATCTACAGCTAGAGCCGTGAATTTTTAGACGGATAAAATGTACAGAACTGTAAAGATGTCCACTAGTTTGCTACTAGCTAACTGTAGCTAACTTGTTTGTCGATTGTTTGGTCATATTGGGGCATATCGCCACCTATCATAGCGGGTTCGGACATACTTTGGTCAATAAATCGATTCCCCTCCTGTGCTTGTATACTGGGACAAGGACAGTAGTCCAATTAAATGGCCTAGTTGAGCCAAAACCAAAGCTCTACTCAACTGTGCAGGTAAACATACTGACTGAGGTGACATTAGCACCGTTATTCTTCCTGGCTGTCATGCATTCATCGTACTGCAGACTGTGGTGTTTGTTCAGGTGGTTTACCTGGTAAGTTGTGTTGCTTTGTGGCACAGACACAAGTCTCATGCACTATGGCCACAGGATGTCACTGTTGCCTTTCTGAAAAGTTCACTGTTTTTTTCCCAACTGAAAGTGCTCAGAGCAGCTGCATAAAAAAGGCAGAGCACTCTGAAAAAGATGCTGGGCACTGTTTTTTCTCCAGGCAGCTGCATGCGGCCATATACACTTGCCCCTCATAGAAAGCAACTGAAAAAAGATGCTGGAGCTGAGAAAAAAGGCCCTTAACCGTTTATGGTTCCTTGAATATTTCTGGATGTATTGGACATTCAGCCTGGTTATTTTATCTACAAACAGTGTCTGAGGTTAAAAAAAATGTAATACACTGTGATCTAAAATTAGTAAACCAGATTTTATCCATATCCAAAATGACAACAGAAAGAGACAAGTTTGCTTATAAACATATCTCCACAATTGAAATCAATTGTCTACCTGGAAGTGAGTGAGTGTCATGGTGATTTGCCTTGGTCTATTAAATGTAGACCTAAAGCTTAAACTGTTCTGCAACAGAAACATTCAAACCAGCATGAGAGTTTAGCTGGAACTGTATGCCGTATGGATCTATTCATCTAGTTTCGCAAAACACACATACCTTCTGAAGAGATTCTCCACAAAGATGTACTTGGAACTGAAGATGGACCTCTCCATCATCATGACAGGAGCTGACTGGAACCAACAAGAAACTTTAAGTACATACAGCTGATTTCCAGATGAGGTCCTACCAATGACACAGTGCATATAAGTGAATATACAATAAGATGGGTGTGTTTGTAGCCAACAGTACACTTGCTACGCCTGACAAGTGTCTATCCAGCATGGTGAGCTGAACGTAGGTCTGCAGTGTGATACCCCAGCGCTGAGGATCCTGGTACATCAGACCCTGCAGGGACAAAAACAAACAGCTGACACAACCAGCATCACACATACACAGAATCCAACTACTGGACAAACCAGAGGACACATAATCATGGTCCCCAGAGGACAGATCATATATATATTTTGCTGTGGATGGTTGAGGGCTGGATCTGACACATGGACTGTAGCGTCACCTCACCTAGCCTGTTACTCAAGCAGCTCTGCCCTTAAATAAGCTTAACTTTAAGCCTTAATAACATTCAAACAGGTGTTATATCAAAATTGAACCCCGTACAGTTGTCATGAATGTTGAAATTAGCTTAAGAGACCAAAACCTTTTTTATACCAGGCTTTGGTACCAGTTGGGCATTTTACCATCGGGGTCGAGGGTGTTTGACTCAAGTGGCCATTCAAGGAACTGCATTTTTGGCACCTCTGTGTTGGCTTCATTTTTCAGTCCCAGAGGTTGCTGCTAACACATTAAACTCATAATGAATAAATAATCAAAGTTTCATCGCCATGTTTTCGGTATAATGATTGATGATAAACCCTCCTGGAGAGAATAGGTCGGTCTTGTCTGCAATAAGGTCACTAAATCTCTTGGGATTCTTAGAAAAATAAGACGTTAGTACACAACATGCGTTTATTAACGTTATAGTTTAATGTATCCATATTTAATAAGAGTAATATCAGCATATTGAATGTCTTAATCAAAAAATGCTTAATTTGGAAAAAGGCCTAATTCAAAAAATCCTAACAGAATTTGCTGTTTACATGACTCGCATTAAAAGCAGAATATTGTCATATTCAGAATTATAGTGGAATATTAGTGTGCGTGTAAACATAGTTAGTGTCATGTCCAGTACAGTACCAGGGGGTTGTGTCCACGGACATTTCTCCATTTAGAAACTGGTTCTGTGAGGACCTGCAACAAAAAAGAGAGAGAGTACCTTCATGAACATTTCCAGCGTCCAGGCTTGCAAAGTCATGACTCAACACAGTAACACTGCTGACAACTCGCTGTGCTGAAACACTGGATTTTAAAATTTAGTTTTCATCTGAATGTGAAACTGGCTTCTTCATTATTTGACTGCCCTAATTTCACAGATGGGAATTGGGACTCAAGGTATTCAGGCAAAGGAGAGTCAAACACAAGGTGTAAAAAAGCTAAAAAGTTTCTATCTTTTATTCTAAAGCTTTTAATCTAAAGTCAATCCTTCATTCTCATGTCCCTCTTATCAAATGGCAGCTATGTTACA
The DNA here is from genome assembly GCF_006386435.1 of Epinephelus moara. NCBI lineage: Eukaryota > Metazoa > Chordata > Actinopteri > Perciformes > Serranidae > Epinephelus > Epinephelus moara. The sequence continues at coordinate 6,834,179 of NC_065524.1, forward strand.
ACTCAGGCCGATCTGTGGGATGGCTAGAGTGAATTGAATTTCCCCTTGGGGATTAATAAAGTATATAAAATTAAAAAAAATAAATAAATACTCTGTGGTGGGATCAAATGCAAACAAATCAACACCATGCACAACTTCACTGTATTAGGACTTTGTTTTGTTGTACCTCTATATTGCTGGTTTTGCTGAAATACTCCAGACATGTTGTCTTCCCACTGGCAATGTTCCCCTCAATGCAGATCTGAAAACAGTGACAGAGAGACAGATGTTAACAGGCCTGTCCACAGAAATAGTGATGAAAGAAGGGCATTACTATGACATGAGGCAAGAGCTCATGTTTTAGCATGTACAGCATGATGATTAGTATTTCATCATAGTAAAACAGTAAATAGAAAACCACACAAGAAACTGCAGTGTCATTATGAGTGTGGATCATCTTCATATATGTACTGTACTGTGGATGAATGCAGAGAAGAAGAAATCACAGGCTACAGATTAAACTGTGGAAACTCACCACTGCTTTCCTATCCACTCCATTTCGCCCCAGTTTTCCTTGGAAGGAAGACAACATAGTGAGACAAGACTTCACTTCCCACAACTCCCAGCGCTGGCTGGGACACTGTTGGGAGACATTTGCCTAGTGGGTGTTCTGCCAGAAAGGGATTTCTTAGTTAAGGTTGGGAAAAAAAATCTGCTTTGGGTTAAAATGAATAGATTTCAGCCAGAACAGGCTTTCTGGCAGAAATCCCTTTAGGCAAACTTCTTCTCCCATGGTTGGCTGGGATGCAAAGGCATGACCCACCCTACTCTCCCTCTGCTTGGCCGATACTCTTTGCCTTAGTAGGTTTAGGTAAATGGAATGAGACTGGTTAGGGTAAGAATATAAGGGTAAGCCAATCAGAAGCACAGTAACGCAGAGTGGGGTGGGTCATGCCTTTGCCATTCTTAAAAAAAACCCCTTGCATTTACAACTCCCTAAAAAACTTGCACTGTGCTCCAATTCACATACTTTTTACTTCAGCGAGTATTGCAATCAGTCAAAATATAAAGTAAGAAGAAAAAGTATGCAATTTGGAACAAAGCCAACACATAACGTTACCTTGGAGATATAACAAAATGCCATTCGCTAAGCGCACTGGAGATGGAAGTCAAGTCAGAGAACTCTACTGTTGTTACTTAAGTGTATGTAGTTTGAATTTTTAAAATTAAAGTATGCGAACATTGTGAGCTGTAATGTAGCCGAAATTTGTAACAGTACCTTTCTTAAATGTTGCTGTTGTCCCTGGCTTCATATGAGTAGAGGAAATCTCCACTAGCCGCTAGGCTAATTAATACAATGTAAAATGTAATAGGCTTGTGCTAATAACATTAGCATGTTGTATTTGTCTGGATCACTTGTTTAGTATAAGACAGTTGTTTTGTCAGTGAGCCTTGTGAGGTGTAAAGGAACGGAAGTTTGTAACGTTACCTTTGTTTGATGTTGCTGTTGTCCCTGGCTTCATATGAGTAGAGGAAATCTCCACTAGCCACTAGGCTAAATTATACAATGTTAATGCCATTGGCTTATGCTAATAACACTAGTGTGTAGTATTTGTGGAGAAAATGTGTCTGGCAAAAGACAAGTGCTTTGTCTGTGAATCCTACGAATTATAGTAAGGCTGATCTGTGTACTTGTAATTGAATTTGTCAATATTAAGCCATGTTTCATGTGTTTTGGGTTTGTTTTGAAACAACTAACTTGTTACCACCTTAGCAGAAACCCAACTGTCATCTAGTGTTTTGGAGGTGTAACTGCAGAGTGACAGACAACACCGGAGAAGTCCGGGACATCTGGGAATTTTTTGCATACTGCATTTGACATAATGTGTATTAGGACAAACTAAATATTTTTCTGGCATACTAAATAGTATGGTCATTATCTGTGGTAATAAGCTATACCCACTGGTATGTTCAGGAGGCCATTATCAGCACATTCAATGGCTGTTACCAGTTTGTAAGGTTTCAATTTCCCTACATGGTTGGCTGTCAATACTGGTTTCACATGGGACTTGAACCATGTCAGACAATGACTCTGAGGTTCAAGTGCTGTAGTATGAGAGCTTTAACATCTACAATGTAGATCCATGTAGACGTTTGTGCTCTTTAACTTCTTTTAACCTATATGGATGTAAACTATCCAAAATAAAAGTCTACACTTTAACACCATAGTCCCTGACAAGTCATGCCTCCTTTGCGGAAGTATTGTTACACAAACAAAATAACGACAAACATGATACTGACAGACTGTACATAGATCAGTTTGCCAAAGCAGAGGAATAAAACTATTGGATGTTTTTAGTGTGTGATACACAGAGGTCAGGGCTCATCTCGTCTTGGCTCATTAGCAGCAGCATTCTACTGGGTTATTATCTGGCCTTAGGGCTGGTCTAACAAATAATAAACTGAGAAAGCCAGACAACAGAAACTAAACCCTCTGTAATCATATTAGGGAGAGAAACAAAATAACGTTTTAAAGATATTACATAAAACACCAAGGCTGAATTGACTAATAATAGCGGCAGGAACAGAAACAGGATGCCAGCCTCGCCATCATCACTGACCTGCAGTAACGTGCTGTTTGCGGCTGCTGGCTCTGCTTTGGATCAGTCTGACGCTCCCAGCTGGTAACTGTATCCCTCTGTTATATCTAACACCAAAAAATGACGACGGAGCCACAGCATACTGACCTAATACGAGTCTAACACACCTCAACAATAGCGTCCCGCGACCACCTGCTGACGTTGCCATCGCTTGGCACAAGCATTTCCGCTTCTTCTTTTTCTTCTTCGTGGTTTACTGACGGCTGGTAAACAACGATTTGGTGTTTCGCCGCCACCAGCTGGTGAGTGTGGATCAGAGCGGCCAGTATTTACAATAAAAAAAACCCTATCATCTCAGCGATATTAATTTGTCTAAGATACCGTAACGACCCTTCCGCTCCACTAAGTGTACCTGTATTCTTTGCAGTTGTTTCTGTTATAAATGATGTGTCATAAAAGCTCACCACCCAACAGAGTCTCCCTGTTCCCTCACTGCACAGCTGCTTTTGGTTTTCCTACAGACATTTCCACACATTCATACACGCAGACATGACTGATTACTGACTTTTGGTTATTCATTGGTATTTTGTCATTAAAGCTACTGGTACGCTCGTCTCGTCTCCCGTCACTGTTGCAGCCTAAGAGCTGGGTTGTGACCCAATTCAACCTGTCACCCAGCCTCAACTCAGGGTCAGGACTCTAAAAATGTCCACTTCTGGACCCACAATTCAAAATGTTGAACATAGCACCGGTGTTCACATGTCCAGCCAAGTCATCTGCAGCTAGTTAAAGCAGTAATCCTCAAAATGCCTTGCCTGATCAGAATTACAACTAATGAAAGCATACTGAACTCGAACTGCATATAAGCCTTTACCTTTACCTTCTCTAGTGGAGCATTCAAAAAGTCCTCCACTCTAGCCATGACTTACAAAGTGGTTTGAACTATGTGCCCAAATCACACAAATTACAAGCCAATGTGGCAGAACCAGATTACAACTCATATGCTGAGCTCAAATGGATCCAGTGCACAGCCAAAACAAATAGACCCAATGCACAGCCAAAACATCACAGAGGAACCACCCACCCACCTAACTGCTGACCAAAACTTACTAATACTCACTCCTAGTCTTCATGTGGCCTGCAGCAGGCATTTATGCACTGAAAACCAGCAGGCTTGTAAAGCAACCTGTAAGCAGGCAACCTCAGAAATAGCAGCTAATCAATGACACTCAGTTCTTTTGTAGAATATTTATCAAACTGCACTTTTATCTTTGTGAGGTTTTGAATAAATGCCTTCTTTCTTCCTCATATTTCAGACAATATGGTGTAACATGCTCTGTTTCTTCTAAACACATCTAACTGTATTTATTACCCATTTTAGTCCAGTCTGTCCAGATCTAAGTCTTGATATTATTGTCTGATCTCTAATGTGATTTCTAGCACAACTCATTTATTTATGTTTCTCACATACCTCCATGGAAAGAGTGAACATATTGATTTATTAATTGCGTAACATAACAGAGTTTAAAAACGGCAAAACTATATCAAAACATCTGTTTACAAACTCCCACACATCTCGTGCAATATAATCCAAATCTAATTTATCCAGTCATATACTCACAAACAGTGTTGGGGAAGTTACTTTTAAAAAGTAGTGTTTGCTCATTACTCGTTACTTCTTTAAAAAAGTAATCCCTTACTTTACTTAGTTACCCTCTGTGAAAAGTAACTTTTTACGTTACTCGTTACTTTTACGTTACTTTTATGGTGCTTGACTTCGGGTAGAACCCCATCTCATTTCCTAAATGTGAAAAAATCCGAGTTTCCCACTGGTATTTACCACTTTGGTGATAAAATAAAGATTAAAGAGTGAGAGTTAATTTGTGTTAACTAGGCTACATGAATTTGTTACATGACAGATTACTACTACTAATAGCCTATTTGCCAGACCTGCTGCATCAATACATACTAAACGTGCTAATATAACGCATTTGTGGTTTGCTGAAATGTACACTGCCGACATTTTCTTCTGGTGATTGGTCTGACTATCAATATGTGCCAGCATAGTATGTGAATTAACAATAAACTTCCTATCCTGGTTCTTCTTTTTTTAATAATTGGTGCTTATCAAAACCAAGGAAGGATCCTTAAACAGCTGAATTTCAAGGAGTTTACATCATCAAACCCACGGAAGGACAGTTCCAGTGTCAAGATCTTTCAAATTCTACCAAGTCCTTCCTTCATAGAACTTTCCAGAATGCACGTGTGCATCCTCAGTGGGCATTAAGTACCAACAAATTTTTGTGCACGATTTGCCGGAATTGAATGCATGCCCTCTTCAACGATGCACACCTGGGCGCTTACTGTTTCAATGTGTCTTTACTGAGTGCTAGCATGGAGTCTTGCTTAGCCTCTTTAGGACCTGACTTTGAAGGACCCCTCCTACCAAGGAAGCATCTTTGACTTTGAGACGCACCAAATGTCAAAACGACTGTGGCATCAGGAAGTATTCAAGGAGGTACTGGTGGCAGTTTTGCTGTTGGACTAAAGTTTAATTGAGCTACTTCAAGTTCTGTTGCTTTCTGAGTCACTGACCATCCAAAGCTTTTTTGTATTTCTCTTTTTTCCGCCTTGTTTACTGAGGTTAAGCTTTTATATCAGCCAGTCATCGATCAGTATAGGTGAAATAGGGACATCTAGTGTTGAAATTAATAAGTGTAATGGCAGGGCTTGCTAGTATTTCAAGATGACATTGACATCGTGTATAAAGTAAGCTGTGCAATGTAAATACAGTGCATTTTTTTTAGAGATAGCGATATTTCAATGTATTTCTTAAAATTCGCTGTGGACCATTTAAAACAGGGCAGTGGGCCGCAGTTGGCCCGTCGGCCATATGTTTGGTCACCCCTACATTATATGAATTTAAATGTATATAATGCTGTCAAATACTACAACATTTATTATGAAAATACTTAAACTATGAGATCACTGAAATATAATTTGAAATAAGCCTTTTCCATAATATTTTTGTTGCGATAACAGCCTGCTTCATAGTCACTTTCATTACCACATTGTGCGCATAAGTCCATGATTAGTTACATGCTTAACTAGCAAGAAGGTAAGCAAAGGTGAAATAAATGGTTTAAAAACACTGTAATTGTGGCTCCAAACAGGAACTTTTAGGAAGAGAGGTGCTGATCAGGAGGAGAATATTTCAAACAGCCATGCTGAAGCTGAGGTGGACGGCAATCAACAGAGTGCAAGTGCTAGTGGCAACTACTGGCCAGGGAGGTCACCACAGCAGCTGATGAGGGGATGGTACTTGTGTTGTAAGAGAGTTGTGTAGAAGAGTTTAAGTGCCATTTCTTGTGCTATCCCCACTGCATACAGCATGGCTGTGGCTAACAACAGTCAAAAATAATAAATAATATTTTGATTAGGAATAAACCTGACTACTGCAGGGCACTATGATTTAACAGTAGAGGTGGTACGCAGTGTAAAAATGTTTGAGAAATGTCTATTTAAAGACCGTGTTCCTGATAATAGTTCCCACTTTAGGCTTCGTATTCTTATTTGAACATTCTGTGTGCTTAAACTAATATTTGCAATACACAAGTTGGTTCAGTACCAGGGGCGTTTCTAGGATGTGAGGACATCGGGGGCTTAGCCTGGACCTCTGTAGGGCGACCCTTTTTTTTTTTTAAGAACAAACCCTATTTTGATACCTTTAATGCACTCTGGCATCTTATTTACCCCTAAAGACGATAAAATAAGATAAATCATAATTTGCGATGCTAAAATATTCATAGTTCTTAGTAATTAGTGTAAAATAGAAACAGAAAGCTATGCAACTGCTATCATTAAAATTTTGAGAATTTTGAGGTGTATTTCTATTTTACGATTTCCTATACTTCTACTCCACTACGTCTAAGAGGGAAACAATATTTTTACTCCACTACATTTATTTTTTCTGCTTTAGTTACTTTAAAATCTTAGATACATAATACAAAAAATAATAAACTAATAAATGACAATGTATTATTATACATTATATTACCTTACAGTATATTAAGCATTTAAAATGTATGCATTTGACACATTCGATCCAAAACCTGAATTTTTGATCAACAGTATCATGTTATTTTTGAGGGCTTTAATGCATTAAAATAACAATTCTTATCATTAGACCTAGTTTTATTTAAAAAACAAAAAACAAAAAAAACATACAGCCTATTTAAATCTGTGCCTATTTATTAAACATTCTGAGCTGAAGCCTCAGAAACTCAGGCCTAACAACGCCATTGTTCAGTGTCATGTGAAGTGGCAACATGTTAGAATAACTGGGGTAGCCAAAACAAAGGGGCCCCCAAAATCTACCATCTCCCTGTAAAATCCAGAATTCAGAACTTACAAAGCTTTAAATGGTCAGGCTCCGTCATATCTTAGAGAGCTCATAGTGCCATATTATCCCACCAGAACACTGCGCTCTGAGAATGCAGGGTTACTCGTGGTCCCTAAAGTCTCCAAAATTAGATCACTAGCCAGAGCCTTCAGCTATCAGGCTCCTCTCCTGTGGAATCATCTTCCTGTTACGGTCCGGGAGGCAGACACCGTCTCCACATTTAAGACTAGACTTAAGACTTTCCTCTTTGATAAAGCTTATAGTTAGGGCTGGCTCAGGCTTGCCTTGGACCAGCCCCTAGTAAGGATGACATAGGCCTAGTCTGCCGGGGGAACTCTACATCACCTATATTTCACTGAGCACCTTCTCTCCTTCTCTCTCCCTCCATTACTAACTATTACTGCATGTCACTAACTCGGCTTCTTCTCCGGAGCCTTTGTGCTCCACTGTCTGGCAGGTTACCTCATATCGCAACGGTGCCTGGATTCGTGTGACGTGGTTGTGCTGCTGCTATGGTCCTGCCTGATGCCTCCTACTGCTGCTGTTATCATTAGTCATACCTACAACACATTGTACCACAATAGCCGTAATTATTATTGAAATATTATTACTTAAATTAATGTTGTTGTAAGCTGTCATTACCGTCTGTCCTGCATCTCTCTCTGTCTCTCTCTGTCTCTGTCTCTCTCTCTGTCTCATTTTGTCATACGGATTACTGTTAATTTATTATGTTGATCTGTTCTGTACGACATCTATTGCACNTTAATGTTGTTGTAAGCTGTCATTACTGTCTGTCCTGCATCTCTCTCTGTCTCTGTCTCTCTTTCTGTCTCATACGGATTACTGTTAATTTATCATGTTGATCTGTTCTGTACGAGATTACTGTTAATTTATCATGTTGATCTGTTCTGTACGACATCTATTGCACGGCTGTCCATCCTGGAAGAGGGATCCCTCCTCAGTTGCTCTTCCTGAGGTTTCTACCATTTTTTTCCCTGTTACAGGGTTTTTTGGGGGGAGTTTTACCTTATCCGCTGTGAGGGTCCTAAGGACAGAGGGATGTCGTATGCTGTAAAGCCCTGTGAGGCAAATTGTTTTTTATGATATTGGGCTTTATAAATGAAATTGAATTGAATTGAAAAGTCTAGGGCCGGCCCTGTAAGTATGAATGCTTCAGCCACAGCAGGTGAAGGAAGGAGCTTGGATCTTTGGAACATATGTTTAATTGAACACGTAGGACACATTTTACCCAGAAAACAGACAACAGATGGCTTATTGGTGCGAAAGTGACAACTTTGGTTATAAAAACAATAAAAATACTTTGGCTTCACCAAATAGTCAAAGATAGGCTCATAAAGTTCTGCAACCCCCCCCCCCCCCNCTTTGGTTATAAAAACAATAAAAATACTTTAGTATAGTATAGTCAAAGATAGGCTCATAAAGTTCTGCACCCCCCCCCCCCTTCTCTTTCTGCCTGTGCCTGTACCTGTGTTTGTTCTAGTCAAACAGTATTTGTATAGTTATAACTGTAGATTACCTATTTCCAGTACTACTGTGGGTCAAGGATGGCCTCAGTCAGTTAGGGCCTGAGGTGAGATACATTTTAACAACTGAAAAGCCAGTACAGGACAGACTCCACTCAACTCAAACGGGTTGTGTGGCTATCACCAACCGAGTGACAGACTAAAATTGAAGTATCACACATAGGTTAAGGGTGAATGTTAAACTTAACATTGTTTGGCTGTGAATGAGAAACAATCCAGTGTAATTCTTACTGTGAGTGTAATATTCAATGGAAAGAGAAGAGGTGATCTGGAAGACTTGGGTCTTTTTAATTACTTTGTTGTCTGATCAAAATACTCATTGAAATATGTAAAACAAACAAACAAACAAAAACACACCACCACCAACAGCAAAAGTTCTACATGCCTATGTTCATTTTAATTGCCTAATTAATTTTGAATTCACAATTCAATTATGAATTAAAAATTCAATTTTCAAAATTCATACCTGTTATTCCTATGGTCTAAGACAGTCCATTAATATTAGTTAACATGAACAACTCTCTGACAAATTCAAAAACTTGAGTGCTAAAACTTAAACGTGTGATGCTTTCGGGTATAAAGTCTGAAGCTGCTAGGAAAAATGTTGACACTGAGAGCACACAGGGGGATGTTCTGAGTATATGGGTACATTTTCTGTTTGAGAACTGAGAACACTACAATAGCATAAAACTCATTTGGGTATAAATACTTTCCCTGGGGAATTTTAAAAAGAACACTCTATGAGTCCACAAAGTTAGGAAGTGAATTCACTGCAAAAATATTGGGGAATTATTTTAGCATGTGCAAGATGATGATGCATAAACCAACACACTGTTGAGAGAAATAAATTGATACAGTAGCCAATTTGGTTATTACAACACAAAAATTAAAATCTTGTGGTGTAGTGGCGTAGTAGTAGTGGCGTCTCACTCCACTACTGGGGCGAAAAGCCCCCGAGCTACAAAACGAGCTGTTTAACTAAATAAAACAAACTAAAATCCCAACTGTAACGCATTAATGGGTTATCTGGAGGCCTTGTAGCATTTCCCTCAGGCTAATTGTTTTTAGTACAGGATGTCTTCCTCTTGCAAGCTTGCTAAAAATGTTGGCTAAGTCTAGTCAGCTAGCAATGCTACTGATTGCCAGCTAGCCAGCTAATAATGCTACAAAGCTGTTAAAACTATATTATACTGATACTATATGTAGATATTTACTATATAAAGTCACATAAGACTATAAATTGGCTAATCTAACTAAATAATATTTTGAGGCAGGATGCCCCTGGGGGGTTTTGCCCCCCTTCCTGAGGGAGTCTTGCCCCAAAGGATCTGACTACACAGTTTTACTTAGAAAAATGTAAAGATAAATTGAATGATTTTTCCCCCCAAATCCCCCTATATAGGGGGTAAAGTTAACGTGTTAATGCAAATTCCTTTGAATGCCACTAAACCTTAAGTTCAGCTTCAAGGCCCTGCCAGATGGTTCTCTCAACAAGATCAAAGTTATTTGCATTTACAGTTGATGTGAACTGAGTTACCACCTGAGTACCTCAAGCTGCTTAAAAAAACACAGGCAATGTTAAGTTAACCTTTAAAAATGTAAAGCTGGAACTCCATTGTGTTAGTATTACTAAGTAATGTTATATCCAGGTCAATATGTCCATCTGTTGGCACTTGTTGGGCTTGAGTTTGCCATGGTATGCTTTCAGCATATATTGTGAGCATGCAGTACCTTTGAGGTTATTCTGGAGAATATTCTGGACAGTGTTTGTTATTTTTTTTAGATACATACATTTGCATAAAGCAAGTATATTTGTCCACTCCCATGTTGATCAGAGTATTAAAAACTTGAAAAATATTCATACTACATTTAGAACAGAAAAAAAGTGTGATTAATTTCCGATTAACCGCGAGTGATTTATCGTGATTAAACATTTTATGACATCACAAGATTAAAATTTACTTCTCTGGTTTCTGGCTTTGACAGAGAGTAGCTCATGTTCACAAACATTGAACTCCCTAGACCAATGGTGTTTCCCTTTAACTTCGCCCAACAACATGGACTTGCGCACTTGAGACCGGGAGGAGGGCGGTGGCCACGTGCGACTTAAAGCTGTATGCGTGAGAGGAAGAATGCAGCACACACTGGCGGAAGGGACAGCGAGCAGCAAGAAGTAATCCGTCCCACAGACAGCTAGAATGGCAGCAGACTCAGACTCTAAACTCCAGCTGGTTCATAAGCACATCCGAGCTTTTCCAGACTTTCCGAAGAAGGGCATCCTGTTCAGGTAAGACTCTAAGTTACAGCTTCCTCTGCCGTAAGGTCCCGTGGCTTCCGCGCTCCGCATGTTTTATCTATGTAAGTTAAAGGGCTCACACACAGCAGGTGAGGGAAGGAGCCTCGAGCTTTAGACCGGACACGTGCAGGGAACCTATTGCCTTGGAAAAACATAAGAGATAATTGGCGGCCCAAAAGTGGTGTATTATCAATTTATGTAATGTTAATCTCTAAATCTCACAGAGCACAGATATGTGGGTTCTGAATGTACAGAAAGTTTTGAACATGAGTAGAAATACTGAAATACAGCTATGAAAGGGTTTGCATGGGTTTGTTAATAAATTACAATGAATTAATGTGTCATTGAAGGGAATAGGTGCTACATGCACATGTAAAGAGGTCACTTCCTCAAACAAAAGACAAAAAAGGATGGAGGAGTAAAATCAGCTCTGCGGATGTTGACTTGGCAGGGATGATATCACAGGGGAACACCACCCCAAATTAAGAATTCCACTGTGTTATTCCCATGGCTCCATAGACAATGAATGTCGACCCACAAATTCTTTTTTTTTTTTTTATAATAGCAAATGAGCTTTATGCTGTTGTAGTGTTCTCATATGTGAAACCCACATACTCACAGCATTTCCCTGGCTGCTCTCAGTGTCATCTACAATATCTGCCACCATTCATTGTCCGTGGAGCAGCTCTAGACTTTATACCCTATGACATCACAAATTTTACTTTTAACACTCTAGTTTTTGGATTATGGGGAGAGCTGTTCGTGTTTAGTAATATTTTTGGACTGTCATAGTCCATAGGAATAACCTGTAGGAAATTTGAAAATTGGCTTAGTTCCCTTTTTTTTAATAAGAAATAAAAGCATTTCCACCACAAATTTGTAATTAAAAATTCACCGGAATGCAGGAAATGAAGTGTTTGACACTCAAAATGTCCTGGGGGAGGATCCCCAGATCTCTGCTCAGTATGTGTACCTGCTAACAAAAACTACGCCCTTGTGTACATGTTAGTACAGTGGTTTATCTGTTTGCCGCACTGCCTGTAAGTCAAACCTGGCTTCAGTCAGTTAGAGCCTGAGGTGAGCTCAAGACGAATTTGATTATTGTTTGACTGTTTAAGTCATTCATTGTGGAAAACACTAACCCTTCCAGTTTCGCCTGTGTGACGAATGACGATGTGTTGCTTATAATTGACAATATGAATGAAGCATTATTACATAAACCTATAAGAGAAAGCATGTTGGCCCATTCTAATATTTTATTTTAAAGTCAATATCAGCTAGTGCTGATGATATGCTGATATCTTCATGCATCCCTTGCCCTCACAATATAAATGTGTTTGATATAGGTTTGCATTTTAACTGAGCAGATACTGACGTAATGTGTGTATGTGCTGCAGGGATATTTGTCCCATCCTGAAGGATCCAGCTGCTCTGACAGCAGTGATCGACCTGTTTGAGGATCATGTCAGGAAGAATCACCAGGAGGTTGATCTGCTCGTAGGTGAGAAACCAAAGCAAAGCACCTTTTAATGTAAACTTATATTCTGTACCTGACGAGCCTTACAGGAAGAGTATGAAGAGCGGCGACAGTGCCTTTCCAAAGTATTCATCGACACACCTTGAGAAGGTAGTGGCATTGATTATTCATATAGGCCACGCTGGATTCATAACTGGCCAGCTTGTTTAGAATGATATGCTTTGGCTTTTTCAAATTATGTTTGGGGGCTAACTTGCTCACTCAAGAAATGTGTGGCTTGATTCATAAAGAAAGCTGACAACAGTGCTGCTGTTACGTCTGTTACATGATAGTGCCATGGCAATTGATGAGTCCAGCAATTGCCATGGCTTTGTGAGCAGGGGTTCTTTGTTACATCCATTGTGGGAGAATGCGGAAGTGCACATTTTTGGTCCAAGTTGGTAATACATGTCCTTTTAGTATGTCTACCGAACCAGATATTTGAGGCAGTACGCTTATTTACTACCATCTGTCTTTCCAACCTGTGATGTCTTCTGGCAAAAAAATAATAATCTTGATGAACTGGAAAGAGCATGAACCATCGTGCTATGCAGTAACTCATTTATTTGAGGTCTGTCATGATCTGTTAAGTCTATTTTCACCCTTCCTCACTGTGTTTGTCTGTTTATTGTATTTTATTACCAGCCGCAACAAAGTTTGTGTGAATGCGTGTGTGTCATGGCAAAATGTGGTCCTTGTGACACTTAATGTAGGGGGCACTACTTCAGAGGCTGCCAAAATACTGTATTTTTAGAGTATTTTGGTAGCTGTTTTTTTGTTTGTCTGTGGACAGATTTTGTCAACACGATAACTTCACAACACTGCAAGATGCTAATATATCTGTAAAATGTCCGTTTTTGGTAATTAAATGTACTGTTTTCCAAATTAAATGATTTCACTGCATTCATAAGGCATTCTGTATGAGATTTTCAGTTTTCTATCCACTGTATATCCTGCCCTAATGTTTCTTTTTATATTTTGCCTGTACCACATTTTCTGTTTGCGTGCAGGTTTAGATGCTCGTGGTTTCCTGTTTGGGCCTCTGCTCGCCCAGCGGCTGGGTGTTGGCTTCGTCATGGTCAGAAAGAAAGGCAAACTGCCTGGATCCACTGTGTCTGTGGCATATGATTTGGAGTATGGCAAGGTAAAGAACACTAACACACAAACACTTAGCATTTTGTTTAAAGTAATTCTTTACTCTTATTTTTTGGCCTTGCAGTTGTGTTCAGGTTACATTGTCCATAGAATGGTAATTAGGGAAAACGGATGTCCTCATCATCAATTGATGTATCAGTTGGTAAAAAATGAAAAAAATTTATACATTTCAAGTTCTGCATGTGTTCTTAAAACAACATACAGTAATGCAGTAAAATGTGTACATGAAAAACAGTTTTGCAGTTGTTGGACAGCAGATTATCACACAGATACTGAACTGGTTAGATCTTGTCTGATCAAAGCATGTTCACTAAAATGTTGGACTGGTTCTTTTTAAAGTGCTCCTCAGCCCTTTCCCAAAATATTATTATAAAAGGAGTATGCTGCAACACAGAGGAAAATTTAGCTGACCGGTAAGGAGAGTGTGTCACATCATAGAATGTATAATATAGATGGACAATGTGACAGCTCCTCAAAAGTAAAGCCAAAACATCAATTACCCCCTGGTGGCTGGCTGCAGTATAGGTCATGAACCCTTCCCCCTGTTAGTGGACCAAAAGATTAAAGTACACCTCAAATACATTTTTTCCAGAGATAGTTTGTCATTATAGGTAGTTCTTATCTTGCTGATGTTTATGCAAGTGTTAGTTTTTCTTTTAAGTTTGGTTATAACTTGTTTTTGATACTATAAAAAGGAGATTGACATCTGCGTGTGTCAATGTCAATGTGACCGTGATCAGTAGCGTTGCTCGCAATTGGTCGGAAGGGTGTATGGGCAGGACCTTGATATCTCGGAGATCGCTGCTGTGTAGATTCTGGCTCCAAGTGACATCACCAGTGCAAAATGGCAACAGGTGCTATGATTGAGGTTCAAAGAAATTTTGTTTTGAAAGGCCACCACCCTCGCGATTGTCAGAGTGACTTGATGTTGGACACACATGTCTAGGTGCATGTTTTCTACGAAAATCTTAAGAACCCTCAAGGTCCTCCCACTAGATTTTCCGCCATACTGAATTTTTTGAAAAACACTTTTGTCATCTCCTCCTAGGGCTTGGATCCGATTTGTACCAAAGTTTCTATGAATCATCTATGAATCATCATTATAGCATATTACATGTCACACTAGAGGGCGATACTGTAGTGTTACGTGTCACACCCATCACATCTCTTTTGATTGCGGAATGCAGTGTGTAATCACACAATGGAGCGAATTGATGCAGACATTGCTTGCTTCTTTCTAAAAATGCAAAGGAGGCATAAAGAAGGGACTGAGTAAAAAGGGCTAGGGTATGAAATGCAGAAAGGCTCTAAATGTCTATTTTGACATCTAAACACGTCAATTGCATCTTAAGATGATAGAAAATTCCCTGTTAACAAGTACATTTCTGACGTCTTAAGACGTTAAATATTGGGTACAACCATTTCACCAGTTTCAGAGGGGAGACTGATGAAATAATACTTGGTATAGTTTGTATTCACATGAGTGTCCACTAGATGGCAGGATTAAATTAAAGTACAATGGGCGTAGTGTCAACTCATCTATTCTGAGTGTGTTACTGATTTGCCTTAATTCTTTCATATCATATAAAATGAATGCCTAAAGATTTTTGTTTTACTACTACTTTCTATTACTGATATTACTGAGGTATGCTGCTGAATTCAGCGTCATATTTCACTTGGCAGAACTCTGATATCATAAGTCAGCAGTGATAAAAATGTGTAAACTGTCATTCAGGCAGATGTGCGGAGCAATAGCTGGTAAACATCACATTTATTTATTTTACATGGAGCTAAAATTAATACAGAATTATTTAAATTATTTGCCTCATGTTACTGTCTGTTGATAAATCATAAACCATCTTGGAGTAGATATCAACCATAAGCTAGCTTGGGCTCTGTCCAACAGAAAGACAGCAACCTCTGCATCACTTTTCAGGTCCTTCAGCTCCCTCAGTTGTCTCCACTGTTCAAAAGCTGGACTGCTGTTGATGTCTGGTTTGTCCTCTCACTTTATCCAAAGCCTTTTCTGCCTCTAACTTTCCTTTCTCAGCCTGTTTAGTGGGGTGAGCTGTTACAAATAACGCTGGAAGTGGTACTTTTGGCTGCATTTTCTCTGCCATTGTGCAGCAAACTCCTGCTTACTCAGTATTTCTGCTGAGGAGTGTGCTGAATATTTCCAGCAACGGTAACATGTGATAAGTGCGTGCAGGGAGGAGGGAGGGAGGGAGGGAGGGACAGAGGGGGGCTCAGGCAATACCAGACATGAAGGCATCTGATTGGTTCTTTCCATTCGTACCGAATGGCAGGGATTGGTCAGAGTTTTTACAGGCCTGCAGCTGCCACAGAGGTCAGATTTTTTTCATTCCTTTACATTATGTATTGACTACTCTCAGGATGGAAGGACCATTTCACCCAGTATAACAAAAAGCGTTTCTGAACAGGATTACCAACTATAACTTTAAGACAAACAAATTTGACTTATTAATACATAATATGCTCCAGTCAAAGCTCATGTGCACTGGGGAGCATTTTTCTCAAGAATCTCTTGTGTGTTTCTCTCTTTTTCATTGTTACCTCAGTCCTGAGCAGTTTCAGTCTCCAGTGAACAGTATTTTAAGAGTGTTACTTGTGTCCGTCCAGGCAGAGGTAGAGATCCAGGAGGATGCAGTGGCTCCAGGACAGAAGGTTCTACTTATCGATGACCTTCTGGCTACTGGAGGTAAGATATGCTTTATAACCATAATGCTCACTGGATACAGTCTGACTATTTGTGACCAACAAAGCGCATACAAAGAAACAAAAATGGTAAAAATATCAGTAACTTCTCATTTCTGACGATTCATCTTTCTGCTTAGAGGTTACTGCTGTCATTATGGATTTACATCAGCTCTCAGCTAACAAGCCAAGGAACCATGTTGTATTTTAAAGTTATATTCAGATGTGTGTGTGTGTGTGTGTGTGTTGCAGGGACACTGTATGCAGCCTGCGAGCTGATGAAGAAGCAGCAGGCCAAGATTCTGGGCTGCCTGGTGGTCATTGAGCTCAAAGAGCTGAACGGCAGTGACAAACTGAAATCCCATAGTGTATTCTCCCTGGTTCAGTACTGAGGACTACTGCAGCCACCAGACTGGAAACGGTGCGAACACTGGTTTTACAAACACTCAGGTGCTTTCCATTTGTCATTTCAGTTATGAACTGATGGGATGGGGTGAATGAATGGATGTTATAGACTGAAGAGGCAGATTTTGTTCACTTGTATTTTTATGTCTTCCAAAAACAAGTTTCTCCATCTGTATATAGAATGCTTACACTCAGGTGGTGTATCACTTTATCTTTAAAGAACAGGAATGCGTTCCTGTGACTTGAGGGTTAAAACCATGCTGTGCTATCCATGTGATGCTACAGCTAACTAGCATCTAACCTCAACCCAGTACGTTATAGTGTTGGCTGCTAAACAACAAATAAACACATGAATATTTAATATAATGGTTATCTGTAGCTTTTCTTGGTCTTTTCTCGGAGGGAACGCTTGATACAATTCCACTATCTTTAACTATTTTAAAACATTTTTTCCCACCACCTCTCCCCCACCACCAAAATTCAGTTAAAAGCCAAAATGAAGGACAAATAATAAACAAATAGCTTTTTAAATTCATAAACATCCATTTGTTTAATCTGTATTCAGATTTTTAAAACTCTAAACATAGTTAGCACAACATGTCTGTGAACCATACCATTAACAGAATTTGTGGTTTAACAGAATATGCAGTCAGTTAACACGATTTTAAAAAGCTTCACTTTTCTGTACATACAAGCTTACCCAATACCAAAATGATGGATCTTTCTTATTATTTACAGGTATTTGCACACAACATACCAGAAATGAAAACCCAATGTTAAATCCTTAAGTATACTGTAGTTTAAAGCCTCTATGTCTACCAAAGCCACTCAGAGGCTAGACTGAAAGAGATGTGTATTGAGAAACGACTGATTTTCACTTGTGTAAAATAGACCAATCGGAGCTGATTTCACTCAGAGATGCAGCCAGGTGCTGAAGGTCTTTCACTTAAATGGACATCTACAGTAAAAGGGTACTTTTGAATTGATTTTGTTTAATGTGGATACACAGAGATAAAGTAATGTCTGGATGAGAAAGAGGACCAGTCAGAGGAGCAGCTGGATCAGGACTGTTTGAAATTGTGACTGTTTGTCTTTTTGTTTGTTTTTTCATTCTGTGGCTGTTGTAATTGTGTATTTTTATTTTTACACATTTGGAACCAGAGGCCATGTATGTTGGATTTTTTTGTTGATCATTGTCAGAAATGTCATGTTGCTAATAAAGCTTTTACTGCAGCAATTCTGTCAGTTTATTCGGTTGTACATTCCAGAGAGTAACGATAACCCATTCACCTTTTAGACAGTATGTTATAAAAAATACACACATTTGACATTCAACCTAAAATGAGTGACAGTTATAAAAATGATAGACAGATTTCATATTTTTATTGCATGCAGGTAGAACTGAAACACGAAAAGTTGTGCAGTTTGTTATGCCATCAACTGTTAGTATTTTGAAAGTCATGCTATGATTGACTCTTATGCTTCTCTTGGATAGGAAACATGCTGTGTTTTGATATTGAGTTGGGTTTGCTGAGTTATGAGAATTAGTGTACTGACTTATTTTTTATTCTGATTGTATAATTGGTATTTCATAATCAAAATTAGGTTTTGAGCAGAAAATGATGATTACAATACATGAGTTATGTTTGTAAAACTGGACCCTATTTCCCATGTTTTTGTGTCAGTTATCCATTTTCTACCAACCGTTTTTTTTTTCAAACTCAGGTAAACCGGCTAAAAAACAAAAGAGGCTATAGACTCCTTTCCCATTGCCAGTACACTAGAGCCATTTTCACGGCTCTGCAGCAGGCAAGTATGCCAGTTTGTGTGTGTATGGCTATTTTTTTTCGGTGTGTTATGTTCAAGTTCATGGACAGGCTGAAAAACAGGTTAGTAAACTGTAATAAGCAGCAGAAGACTGTGTAAACTTTACCATGGTTACTTTATATATATCTCTTACTTACTCAGTCTCTTTCAAATTCGGAGCAGACTAATTTGAATCGATGTTCAAGCGCTGCTTGGGCGGAGATGGACGTTTTTTGTGGTTAAGAGGCTAAAATTAGTGCCAGAGAAAGCCAGAGCCAATAAACACCCACGACTATTGCAGAGTGATTTGACCTGCATGTGAATCCCAATTGTACTCTCTCCCATTACAAGCAAGACGTTAGCAGGTGTTTGCAGATTTTTTTGTGCAGTAAAAAGGGACTTAAGAGCCTGCTTAGACCATGTAATAACATGCGTTTTGGTGATCTAAACACAAGTGGACAGCTAAGACAGCAGTTCAAACCAGTGTCTATTGTGTCTCCAGCTGACCACTTGGCATCCAGATTTCATTACTGCCTATGTCTCTTACCTTGGAGGATGCTGAGGTTTTGTTTTTAAACAATAATCAAAGTTGAAAGGGGCTATTTGATCATCATATAGATTCATTTTATCAAGTTAAAAGGTAATCAAGAGCACCAAAATCCAAGCATAACCACTGTGTGTTGAATTGTACTATCAATATGTCATCACTGTTATTAGTGTTATCACTGTAATATCACTGTACACTGCACTGAAATCACACAGCCTGCACTTGTCACCTGTGCAGAGAGTGATGGCTTTGCTGCACTGTAATGTAAAAAGAAATGTAAAAAATGACATTGTGGTGTGTGAGAATTGAAAACCCCCCCAAAAACAATAGTTTCACACAATGGGTTAAAAACTTAAGAGAGAGAGAGCAAGAGAGAAATACAGGGTATATAGGTCTGTGCCTGAGGGTTTTGGGTTCAGTTGGTGGGGTTAATGGGTTTATTTGGATGTCATCTCCGAACACGAAATTGACCTTCTTGCATCAGATTTTTCTGATCAGCCTCTTGTTTATCTTCAAAGTGCTCTTGATTTTCTTTGAATTTACTGGATGCAATTTTTACTGAATATTGATGAACATCACAGTCCATCTTATTGGTCGAGGAGAGCCAATCACACCACAACAAGGGTCAAAGGACCCAGTGCACTGTTATGATGTCAACACTCTCACTAGCGTGCTTGCTTGTCACCTGAGCAGTTGTGATGGTACAACTGGAGATACTGCTTTCAGCAGAAATCAAAACATCTCCTTCCATAGGGAAAAACAATGGATGGTCACACACTTTGTCCTAACCAAAGATTTTCAGTGGCCCCACCTGGCCACCCCCATGAGAAACATTTGGGGGCGCCACAGGCGTTAAAACAGGCTACTATGTAACCACTTTGGGCAGGTGTGTTCCATCACTTTCCGTCCATTAAGGACCCTACAAAGAAATTGTTATTTTCCATTCCTTTGGCTTGGTCTGTTCTCTTTAGTGATTAAGTCTTGCTTAATCTGATCAAGTTCAATGCCAACCTTGGTAGATTGTGATACCCAATGCTACAGACACATTTCAGTCAGTACTCAAAGTACTGCAATTGGAAACAGAGAAAACAGCCACCGCGTGTGAACCTTCATTTGTCTTGATGATGGGACTGGTTTCACTGGTAAGGCATTGAGACACACCATTGTTAAAATCACTTTTTAAAAATAGCTCGCTCCAAAAAATTCCATCTTTTGATTAATGTTTCCTCCCTCACTAACATGACGCCTTCCTTTACTCTTTCCTTACTCGAGTATAATCTTGACTGATTAAGTTTACCACCAGCAGTCAGATAATTAATGAAATCACTGTCTTTGCTTTTCGGAGTGTTATATTTAATAAACTGCATTCACAGAAAATTTGGAGGCAGTGTGACTCTGACAAATGCTTGTATTTCTTAAACATCAAACAGTAACTTTTAAAAATGTAAACAGTCATCAGTTCTACACTGTGGAAAACTGATCCCTAAAAAGACTGGAAGCAGCAACCAATATGACACTTTCATGGAGGAGATAAAAACAAAGCACATCATCAGCCACTACAACCCAAGTGTGGTTAAAACAACTAGCTTACAACATTGGGACAGTAGAAACACTAGGACGGGGTCTGGTCTGTCCAATGTGGTCCCATGATTTTTGGACGTAACGGTGTCCTGGAGCTGTGCCTAGATCAGTCTGCTACAATGTCTCTCACACAGCCTAGAGCACAAGGCGAATAACAAACCCCTCTGTGTCGAAAAATGTAAGACACGTGCCTACTGCCCACAAACCAGTGATATTCACTGAAAAACATGGCACTCCACAGAAACTAGCCTTCAGTGTCCTGGCAGCTCACACAGCGACAGCCTGAGGAAGGTGAGCACTTCACTGTGAGAGGCTGCCACATTACTCAGTCATCATTCTGTCAGTGAAATGTCTCAGAGCCTCTCCTCCTCTCGCAGTCTGCTGCTCAGTTTGTCCAGAACAATGCTGAGCTCCATGTTCTTGTTCAACTTCAGGTAGAAGTCCTTCCTGACTGGATGAACAGTCAGCCAATCAGAAGCCACTTCTGCCAACAGACGGATATGTTTCTCCATTTCACCTGTTCATCAGAGAGGAGAAACAGCCAATCAGAACAGTTCTTCTCTGAACCGTATTACGAGACAGCAACAAGATGCTGTTCTACTTGCCTAATATATTTCTAGCAGCTTAATGTTATATAGAAACCATTATATGGAATAAAAATATATCCAGCTCTGCTGTTTGAACCCACCTGTGCTGAGAGCAGATCTGTAGCTGGCCACCGTCCTGTTACAGGCCACTTCCATTATTAAAGCCGGTTTCTTCTCTGCTACAAAAACGTTCCGGAGAATCCTGGCCAGCTCAGGGAGCCGTGACATCATCAGCAAGCGGTCCTCCTGGGCAGGGTTTCGAGTCATGGCTGCCTGGAGTTTCTGGACCTCCTTTGCCCGAATCTAAAATGCAGATAAACCACCCACCACAACAAAAGGATAAATGAACATGGTTTTCTGATTAGCCATGCTAATAATACCCATAAAGCACAGTCAAGTCCACCTACCCTGTCCAGTAAGGACTGGGACACTCCTTTCAGGGCAGTTGGGACCGGAGCTGCGGGGGCAGCTGATGGAGCTGATGTCTGGGGGACTGCTGGGTTTGATGGAGATGTTGGCTCTTTATTCTCTGCAGCTTTATCTTCTGTCTTCAGAGCCAGAGACACCAGAGCTTTCTCCATCTAAACACAAGACAAGAAAGCACACCATCTGATTTAGCACAGAACAATGCTGACTATACAGGATTAATATACTGAATAAATACCAGGGCTCAAAATACCATGTGCATGTTCTTAGCTTTCTGTGCCTAAAAACTGTGCGTGAAGCATTCACCAGAAACTCATGCAACTGACAGTTTTCACACGCTCCCATGGCGCACTTCCATTTTCTTACACAGTAAAAAATGTATTATGGATATTGTTGTGGCAGGAAAAAAGAACACTGAAAGAACACTGATTAACAAGACAAGCAAACAGCAGCACAGATAGCTCCCATCAAGCCAGCTGCTGCTGCCGCACCAGGGTAGAGTTACGGCCAAAATACCAGAGACACTGTCGCGGTACTGTAAGCTACTGTAATTTTGGTTTGAGCTGTCTGTGATGGAGTGCAGCTAAAGAAAGAAGAATATACCAAATGGTGCAGTAAAATTATAAAATGTGTGGGTTAAAAAAAAGGCGCTGATTATACATGATTTCAGAACAGTGCCCACTTGAAAATGTGCACAGTACCTTGGGTGTGATGAGTGAGCGAGCCTTATCCAGCACCTCCTGAGCTGTGGCCAGTTTCTCAGTTTGAGGAGGCTGAGGCAGCGAGCTGGATGAGACGCCTGGCACGGTGTCCACATTAAAGCGAGGGTGCCATCGGGTCAGTTTGTCCTCTGGAATAGACACCGGAGGAACCAACGAGGACAGGAAGACCTGCAGACAAAGGTAGTTTCAATACTAGTTAACAGAGACGAACCATTCTATTAGACACTGACATGTATGGAGACGTCAGCTCAGAACGCGCATCTTTTACTAGGGCTGGGCAATATGGACGCTCATGGTAACAGTATACATATATGACGAAACAGTAACTGTTCTGTATATTCAACTAATAATTGGTATAAAATAACCATACTTGATAACATTTGATTTTCTTTTTTATTTGGGGAATCAATGTCCCCATATGCTGCCTATGCCTGGTTGTGACTAGCCAGCTACAAGCAATAGTGGAGTAGCTGCTGACCTTGTGGTGCTGTTTGACTACGGAGACCAGATTCAGGTGAAAGATGCGTCTTCTCTCCAGGAGACGAGAGGCTGACAGGGCAGGACGGGCTTCATTCTGGTCTGAGGGGGACAACAGCACACAGGTAAATACATGGACACAAAAAGTGTATAAGGCACTTGATCAGGAGCACCGACTGTACAAACAGGGACCTGCAGTTAGACCCACAGCTTACATACATCCCATTTACAGAAAACTTCAAATCCAAACTGTAATATATATTTTTAAAAAAAAGCCAACTTCGAACATTTGGACAGAAGAAGTCGTGACCTAAAAGACAGTGAAAAGGGTGTATTTACCAGAGGGAATGACGGGCTCCACAGTGAGCTGGTAGCTGCCCTTCTTAATGCTGCTGTTGAAGGTTGGGATGTTCTTCTCCTGTCTAAATATGTAGGCCTCAGGAAACACCGTCTTTATCTGACTGACTTGGCTCTCTTCAAATCGCCTGTGGGGTGGGGGAGGATAAAAAGCGAACATTAGCTTCTGCAGCCTGACAGCCAGTTCTTTCCTCCAGGATGTGCTGTAGTGTAGAAATTCAAAGTGTGAAGATTGTTCTATGTGTTGATAAATATTATTTCAAACGGATCTAAAAGAGGTTTTAAGCCAACATGACGTCAGTGGGTTTTGGTGTACTTAGGAGAATTAGTGTAACTTTAAAGCTGAAAACTGTTCGTCCTGGTGTGATTAGCAGATTTTTTTTTCAAGGAGTCATGTTAACAGAGTGTTTTTACAAAGACTCAAACATTTTACTGAAATATGTTGTAAAATAACATATTTCTGAAGACTTATTTACAAGAAAAAGTTCATCAGTTTGAGCACTAGGTATCCTGCACTGTATCAAATTGAACATAGGTCAAAAACAAATATGCAAACAATTGCATTCTGTTATTATTTATGTTTTACACAGCATCCCAACTTTTTTGGAATCCGGTTGTAAATATGAAAAGTGCAACCAGACCATCTGTCTGTCCGTCCTTCCACCTACTTGTGCATCATGTCCTGAACTCCCTGTTTGATCTTGCTGAAGGTGGCTGTCTCACAGCGGTTGTACAGCATGGCAACCACAGTGTCCATACTCCTGAACATCTCAGCCAGCACCTTGTACTGGTAAGGCAGGGAGAGGCCAGGGGGGGCCGCCTGGGCGAGGGTGTGGTACCGCTGGTATGCTGGTTGCTCGGTACTGCAGGACAAGACAGGGAAAAAACATGTTGACTTAGGGCTGGGTTTTAGCTTCCAACAATTATGAAAACAAGAGATGAGGCATTTATTGTGCTGTGTTCAGTTGCACAATAATGCTATTGTTTGTCTTATGTTATGAATCCAGTGCACCCTTTTCCTTTACAGTGGTTCGCTTTCACCCAAACTCACTCTAAGCCAGTCTGTGGCATGATTAGTTCACCGTGAGTCTGTTTATCAGTTCAATTATATTTAAAGTTCAAGAAAATCCACTGGTAAAGACATCTGTTTAAAAGTTCAATGTGCATAATGTTTCCAACATCAGTGAGTACTGGTGTTAAATAATCATAATCTCAGCCCTACTTTGGTTTCTGATTTGGACTCAGCAGGACCTACTGTTAGTGTCCCACCTGCACAGACTGGTTTACAATGTTTGGCTGTATGTGTAGATGCTCACCTGTCCTGTGTTTGTGCCTCACTTGGCTTGCTCTCCTCTGCCTCTCTCTCCTCCTTCCTCCGCTGAGCTTTAGCTGCAAGCTCTTTGACTTGTGCTATATTGAAGTTGAGGGCCTTAGCATCAGAGGTGGCAGGCGTGGCAGTTTTGGGGACAGAGGTGGTGGATTTGTTGGAAGCTGAACCAGTTGGAGGGGTTGAGGAAGCTGAAGCGGAGGAAGCAGCACTGGTTATCTCCTCTGCGTGTTTCTTGATCCTCTGAAGGCGAGCCTTGAGGGCTGCGATGTCCTCTTTACACAACGCCTGACAGAAAGGGGGATTGCACACTGATGACTTTGAGACTCCCTTTTTCTTGTTGTCAACTTATCCCATGTACAAAGCCAAACCAACTATGAATGTATTCTACTAACAAGCCATGACAAGACATGACAAGACATGTTGCTCTTAGGACACTGAGCTCCGCTGTTGTCTAAAAACTATAAAAACACACTGAGCCACACTGTTGCACTAAGTGAAATGTTCCTTCATTACCATGAACACACACACTGTAGTATATTTGACTCAACCCTGCATACACTGTCCTGCTTCTCCAAATACACACTACAGCACCAAATGTATGTGCCGATAATAACATCATTTTCTTCTCCCTTTGCAAAAAATTACCCACCGTTTTTGGGAAATTGCAGACTGAAACTATATAACTGTGCACAAATGCATCATTAGTGACCTGATAAATAAAACTGTGTGGGTTTCTCCTCTCTCCACACAGTGTTGGATTCACCTATCAATGCTTACTGATACAGTTTTACTACAGATATTGAAGCACTGCAGGTGACAACATAAACCCGCTTGGCTCTGTCACAATTTTGTCACTTTCAGGTTGAACTACAGCACCACAGTGACTGAAGCCTGATCTTCTGTCAGTCCAAGCACAGTATGTTACCTTGTTGGCCCGTCCTCCAGTGTTCTTTTTGGTGACTTGACTCCTCTGTGGAGAGCTGCTGGATTGGGAGTGAGGCTGGTTCTCAGCAGTGTGTGTAGAAACTGGGGCTGCAGGAGCTGTGGGCTGCTGGGTCACCTCAGTGGGCTGGAGCTGGACTGCAGCCTGAAGATACACAGCAGCAGCATAGATTTAGCTCAGCCTTTGTTGGTATGAGTATTACACACGTACAATGTGACTGTATATGCAAACTGTTGCCATCTTTGTTTAGGTCAAGGATGAGGACAAGACTTTAAAATGACACATTGATTGCTGCTAAGATACAACCTGAGGTTTCAGATATTTCTCTCAAAGATGGCGGAATCAGAACAACATTAAAGTTACCTGTGGTGTGTCCTGAGGGAGGACCAGTTTCTTCCTGGCCGTCCTCCTCGTTGCTTTCTCCGGAACATTAGCTTTAGCGTCTCCAACGACCTCCGCTTGCCGTCTCTTCTTGGCCGTGCTGTGGTCGGCGGTGGCTGAAAACACAGCTGCACCGAGGTCAAACTCGGTCTCGGCCGAAGTCCTCTTCGGTGTCCGGGGACAAGAGGGGAACTCTTTCCCGGTGCTACTGGTGTTACACGCTCCGTCGTGTATCCCCGCTGCTTCGTCAATAACTCGGACAAACTCTTCATGTACGGAGGACGAACAAATGGCAACACCTTTGTTTTTCGAGGATCTTGACCGTGTGCTGGCAACATTTGTGCTGGTCCCAGAGGAGCCACGGCCGATAACTGCGCCGCTCTGCTGCTTGGCTGCTTTCACAGGACCGGCGATGCCTTTCTTTCTCTGGGAGAAGAAATCCGTAACTCGAGCCTGAGACATGCTGCTGCTGCTTCAGGTGGACACGGGAACCGCAAAGTGAGACTCTGCACGAATCTACTGAGAACGCTACTCGGTAAAGATGTAAATACTACCCATCCACAATAGATCACCGGAAATGCTCACATGCACAGGAAGAAGAAAAGAAAATTCGCGCGAAATCAACAAAGCCACGCCCCATCCGGTTTACGTTTTAGGAAAATAAAAGAAGGATAGCGTTGATATATGCAGCAGGTATTAAAGTCACATTCGTTTTGAATTAAAACGTTTACTTTGTTTTTTAATCATGTTCTATTTCAGTAAATAGTGTAAATATCTGTGCTGTTTTGTTTTGATTGTTTTTGTCTGACTCTTTTTTTTTTCTTCTTTTTTATAAAACAAGTGTATGAATGGCGACACCGACTCATCCTTCTGAAATAAACCCAGTTTAACAAAGACACAAAAAATGACCAAGTATATGTAGCCTACACATAAAGGATTATATATATATGTATAAATATATTGTGTAGGCTTTTACAAAATCATTCACAACAGACTTTACAGTTGTTCTTCATTTGGATGATCAGGGGACATAACAGAGAGAGTTGACTCATTAAAGCCTCATTAAGACTCATTAAGGACAAAACATGATTGACAGCCTGATGACTTGGCCCTGACTACTGACTGCACAATAAAACATTAATATTTGATGAAGTAGGCCTACATGAGCCTCAGTGAGAATGTGTAATTGAATGTTATTGATGTTGATAGAGTTTAATTTACCTATAATTCAACCAAGTTTTTAAACAGCACAGCTGTAATTTGAAGTAATTAAGTATCTCAAAACTGAGTACAAATATGTCTTTGTAACTTTTGTTAAATACATGAATTCTGTCCTGGTGTAAAACCTCTTAAACTGAATGTCTCAGAAGGACATGATTAATCATTTTTTACAAACATCACCTGCCCTCACATAACATGATCAATTCATGATCAATGGCACAGAGCTGCTACAGGTATCCTCATTGACAACAAGCTGTAAACAAGCTACTGTCTTTTTACTTTTATTTGTCCTTAATTATGATCTTCTTCTTTTTTTCTATGAGACCACTATGATTTTTTTTCCTTCACTGTTGTGTCTTTGCTTACATATGTCTGGAATGTTGTCTGCAAAGCAAATGTCCCTTGCAGGCTAAGGAAAGTACTGAAAATAGTTGATTCATCTTACATTGCCTATTAGATTTTTTACTTTAGAAGTGAGAATGAAAGAGAAAAGGAGATTATGACACTTTGACCAATCATAACATTCAGTAGTTTGATCAGCCAGATTAATCTGACGACCCACAACATTCATTAACACACCAATATCCCTGCTCTTTTGAGTACTTTTGCATTTGATTTCTCTGTGTTAATCATCTCTCAATCCATATCCACACACCTCAGGATTCCTTACATCACAGACTTGCTTTGCAAGTTTAGGGGACAGGCATCCTAAATAAAGTGTATGAAAGCAAAGGAAAGTAGCCTAACAAGATTAAAGATAGTGTTTTTACCACTTAATAGTTATCTACACTGATCATCAATATGAAAGGCTCAAGAGGCATTTTAGATATAAAGTAATAGAATAGAGGAGAAAGCCTCTATTGTCAGTGTACAAAGAAACAATGTAAGTGAGAAACAGACAACATAATCATTTATAAAATCAGAAATAAATATTGAGAAAAAAAAAAGTCTGTATCAAGCTGTTGGACATGTAAAATAAATAGAGGATTACACTTGAAGAGCAAGACCTTTTCATATGTATTTATTTATCAGTCTGATGGCCCGTGAGTAAAAACTGTTTTTGAGTCTATTTGTGCGTGAATTTAAGCTTGTGTATCTCCTACCAGAGGGCAGGAGAGAGAACAGTTAGTGACCTGGGTGGGAACAGTTTTAATTTTCTTGGCTCTGCAGAGGCACTGGGAGCTGGAGATATCCTCCAGAGGAGGCAAAGGGCAGCAGGTGATTCTTTCTGCCATTAAGAGATTCTTTTTTTTGTAATTTCTTTGTTTTTTTCCATTAAATTTTCCACCACATCAACAAAAGGATACAACTTAATAAACATACCACATGGAGTAACTGAGAAACAGTTTATACACAAAACAGACAAACAAATCTGAGCACTTGTCAGTAAATGAATAATTACATTAAACTGAAGGCATACTTATGCAAATAAGGAGATACAATGTATAAATAAACTAAAACATGTTCTAAAGAATAAAGAAGTTAGTACCTCTCCCTGCAGTCAACAGAAATCTTCACATTCCTTTATGTTTCTTTTTTTATGCACTTCAAAAAAGCAGACCAGAATTCATAAAATTTCCCTTGGTAGTCGTTAGTTCTTGCAATTGATGATTCATAACAGTCAATGTCTGTCATCAACTGTAGCCATTCATTAAACACAGGCTTTCTTGGGCTCTTCCAGTGACGTGGAATTATCCTTGATGCCCCGACAAAGCCTGCCAGAGCAAGTCCAAATTGTTGCTTTGATATATCTGCCAGCAGCAGGGACCTGTCTCCTAATAAGCACAACTGGAGAGATTCTGACAATGGTTTATGCAACCATTCTCCAATACATCTGATTACTTCTTTCCAGAAAGAAGAAACAAATGAACAATCCCACAATAAATGAAGACATGTCCCCGTTTCCTTTCGACACCTCCACCAACAATTATCCTCCATAAGCTCCATTCTTTGAAGCTTAACTGGGGTATAATAATACCAGTGTATGATTCTGTAATGTGTAAATTTGCTCAGTGCATCTCTAACTGACCATCCTTAAATACTCACAATTACCATATTGTAAAAAAAACTGAGGATGATAATGCACTGCTTGGTTCACTTTAAAGGACACCAGTTTGTTCTCTTTTTAGCTTAAAACAACACCCAAACTTCACATTGAGTGATTCTTCCACTTACGACCTGGCGGTTAGGACTGCTGGGGTCCCAAAAAAAATCTAAGGAGTCACCAGATGATTAAAGGGATAAAAAGAAAATAAGATTTCACGTTGTGCTTTTTTTTCAGACCTTCCTCTAATGATTGCTCACAGCCTATGTCCCAGTAACGCCTTTACCACAAGCCATAAAGCAACCACTTGACTTGGGCTCATTTTCCCACACACATCCACTGCTACAGTGTTGCCTTCACTGGCTCCGTGTCTTCACAGTGTTCATCTGTACGCTGGGGGGCGCCACCGACACACACAATGCCATTTATTTTGGTGTCAGAAAGGGCAGACAGTATTTGTGGCTTCAAGGAAAACCTATTTCCAGCGCCAGTTTTGATTGACGTCATGTCACAAATGCCAATTTATAAAATAAAGAAACATAACATTTTGGAGCTCATGCCAACACAGAGCCGACAGGCCTTAAAAACCTGTCAGTATTCTTTGACGCTCTTCTTCGCTGAAAACACTGTGTATAGCAAAAGTTTGAAACTGAGCAGAGGTTGTAAAGCAGTGCAGCAGAGTCACAAGCTGTGCAGTGTTGGCTGAAGCAGAAGTTTCAGTAATAGGCTGTATGGCAGCAGGGAGGTGACCAGCAGCTGCAGCAGCGGCGGCAGCAGCAGCTCAGTGGAGAATAGCTCCTCTATGAACGCCCTTCAGACTGACTTGCCTGTGAATCACATTTTCCACCTACAACACTGTTACTTCAGACTGGGCCCCTCCGAAGGAACACATGCAACAAAAGCTTTCTTCCTCACCGATAACTTCACTCAGGCGAGGCGATCTGCTGCTGCGCGCTCAGCTGACTGCTATAAACAAGTTAGAAGAGAAGAGCAATACGATCGACTAATCGGACACGTTTGTTTGAAGACTTTCCACTAAAGTTTTTCTCTTTTTTCTCTCTCTTTGATGGAAGATCATGAGCGAGTATCGGAATAATGCTCTATTCATTCCTCTGTCACATTTAATCAATCAGCCCCGATGGAGCCGTATAAGCTAGCGAACAAGTGTTTCTACCCTGATCGATGGTAGTTATTGATACATCGTTGTTGATTATCGGGAAGTGAGTATTGATCTGTACTGACATGGATCTTCAGGTGCTTGTCTGGCTGTTCTACTGCTTTCTGATGCCCACCGTGCTGTTAACAGGTAACTTACTTACACTTTGTTTTAAATAAAAGGAGCTGTGACGTTGAACATGTGACAAACGAGCAACTTCACGTGAACGCTTAAACTCGTAACTTATATCCTACTGGGTGGTAACTGCTGAAACAGCTGGGAGGAAAACTGTAAAAACTTCCCAACAACTTTTACAATTTTCCAGCATTTTTATGGTGCTCGATTTACAGGAGTGATACTAGTCGAGACAACGTGACTGCAAACGATACTAAAGATTTGGCGTCATCACTACCAGCAGCCTGCATTGGGAATTTAGAGAACTAAAGGCTAAACTAAGTTAAATAAAAATCTCAGTCTGTTTGGAATATTGGTGTCGCCTCCCATGGTGTCACGTTGTTGTGAAATGCGATAGTGAGAACGTGTGAAGCAGTGAAATATATAATTCATTATTTAACTCACCACTGTTTTGGGGTAGAATATTAGCCGAATGAAGCATGACTCCAAAACTATCCAACAGGTCATAAGTTATTTTCTACAAAGTTTGTATGTTAGCTGATATAAACACATAACTCCTAAATTGACTGATATTTCAGTGAGGTTCGGCTCGGGTAACTTTGTGCTCAGCCTAGTAGCCAAAAGCATGTAAACTGTGATGTATTTGAAACTTCACAAGTTACTAGTAAAACTGTGTGTGATGAAAGATCTTTTCAGTTCATATAAACGGAAACTGTTTTGGGGGTGTGGGTCTGGTGCACAGAATAGGCTATTGTTTTGTGCAAGTCCTGGTATTTAGATTACTCAGGACATTTGCCCTGTCATGCTGTCAGTATTCCCTTTAATGTATTAGTCTTCTTTTGTGGTAGCCCATTGTTATCCTGTTGCTTACATGACTTAAGCGTGAACAACAATTGTAGTGAAGGTAATAACAGGATGACTCCCTCCATGCTCCCCCCCCCCTTGGCATTTCTAGTTGAATTTGGTCATGTTGCCTTATAATAACTGCACTCGCAATGCAAACTTAAAGGGACAGTTCACCTCAGAATCAAAAAGGCATATTTTTTCTCTTACCTGTAGTGGTATTTATCAGTCTGGATTGTTTTGGTGTGAGATGCTGAGTGTTAGAAATAAAGGCCGTAGAGATGCCTTCTCTGTAATGGAACTCAGCCTGTGGTGCTCAATGCGCCCAGAAAATTAGAGAAGTATTGATACCAGTATTTGAAATGCCTCTGATACTGCCTAAAATGCTGGATTGCTGGGTTGAGTATTGGCCTGTAGTCAAGTCTACATACTGATCCAACACCACTGTTACCTCACTCAGTGACAGCTTACCGGCTCCAAACTGTTGTTGGGAATACGTTGGCTTATGTGCATTGATTTAGCTTGGCTTGTTATTAGCTGGTAACTAGCTTCTAGCAGTCTGGACCACTCTGCTGAGGGAATGATAGTGAGATGTTCTAGTGGCTTTATTGCAGTCTTGACCAAAAACAAATAAACCTGACCTTCTCATGAGGTTCAACAGTAGCACTGATCTTATCTAGACACTTAATTTAACTGGCTATCATCACTCTTTGCCACATGCTGTCTTCACCATGACACCCTAGAGCAGCTTCCCTCCACACACACTGAAGCACATGTCACACACTCATAGGTTACCCACAAAGCCACCACCCTTAAAGGGGAGAAGGGTGAGCTGGTAACACCAGGTAATTTATTGATAAACTTTAAAGTAGATTCACACCTGGGTAAAATGGCAGACCTCCCAGAATTCAGTTCTTCATTACTCTAAAACAGTACCCTACACAGCAAGTTGCGCTGTGACACCACTGGCAACTACTGTTTTAGAGCGGAGAAGAAAAATTTATTCCAGTAAAAAGTGTCATGTGAGCCATTAGCAAAATGTCAAACCAAATACCTAAAGAAAGGTCAATGGCATCATTCTCTGAAGTATGTGTTTATGTTTTACAAAGGCTTTAATCTGATCTATGCCTTACAACAATGATAGCAATCATCTCACATCCATACAGGGTTAGTGATATTGAAACATCTCTCAAAAAATACATTAGAAAAACTCAGCAGCAATATTTTTTTTTCAGAAATCATGAACTGGTTACTCAAGATAGTCCACAGACCTTGTTGTGAGCATTTTCATGTAGGAACTATTTTCTTTTTACTAAATTACACCCACCAACTGTATCACCACGCAAAGGGAAGCTTGCATCTACTGCTAGCTCACCTAGTACCACTGAGCTAGCTTATGTTACAGCTCAGCCAAGAAGGACGCCATTAATGTTTACATCTCACGCTGTCACGAGCACAAGCCTCTTGTCTTTATATGTGTATTTAGGGTTTTTGAGTTGAAGCTACTCAATGCTATTTATGTAATCAGCTTCAAAAAAGAATTTAAGTACTTGAACATCCAATTTTGATTTAACAGTATGCAAAGTTTTTAATTACAGAGGAGTTTGTACAGCTTTACTAAACTTAAAAAAGTTAAGTAATGTTAAAGTAAATCATGCCTTACAGATAAATTGATATGTTGATTTAAAGGTGATGAAATATTTGAGTTAGCTATACTTACTGTTTTTTGTAATGGCAAAACAACATACCTAGTAAAGTGTACTTAATCAGGATTGTTGCTTTGACTAAGTTAGCACCGCTTAGAAATTATGAGTAAAATCAACTTGATAAAAATTGTTTTTTTAACTGAAGCCACAGTGTGTAGGAATTTCTCCCATCTAACATTGAAATCATATATTGCATTCAAATGGATAGCGCACTCTAGCGCCTCACTGTTTCAAACGTGTATTGTAACAACGGTAGCCACTGTGTACCAAAAAGCTATTATAACATTGATGAAACCATGTCATCCGATACTTCACGGAGTATTCATTCAGGCTCCTACACAGACACACGCGAAGTGAGCTTACAAACACCCTCCTCACCATGCTGGTTGTGTTTATAACGTAGGACTGTTGGGGCAGGTGTAAATCGAAACGTACCAATCATGTCTTTTGACAACTGACAACTGGCTCAACCTCACACACCTCATCCCTCTCCTCGCATCACTGCGCCGCTGACAGCTGTTAGCGCTGTTAGCTGTGATTGCATTACCTTTCTCTTTCAGCAGCTCTCTCCACCTGGGAAAGGCTACCCCGATGTTGATCCTCGTTTTTTTGAATTTGCCGGTCTCGTTGCCTTTTTGATTGCCTTTTGAGCTTTCTTGGCGACGAGGATTCTGTCTCACGTGATGGTGCATATGCATGATCCTGCATTATGCTGAAAGAGTGGGACTTTGTTTCAAATTTGCTGGGGTAGTAGCGAAGCGCCTCTTGCTCCTCTCCTTTGGCTCCTCAGTCACGCAGCGCTGGCCTGGCTCTCAACGAAAACGCCGAAGGGCGGCTGTATGTCCCTTGCTGGCGGATGTATTCTCAAGATGGTGATACCTTATGGAACCCCCCAGACGACTTACCCGCACAATGTACAAACAAATCCGAAATTCTGCTTTTTCGAGAATAAGTCAGATTATTGGTGGAGGTAATAGTACACCAGTGATGACATATTTATGAACGCAGACATCAATTTTTGCCAATAACAACTGAAAATGTCACACAATGTCCCTTTAAAAGAGTTAAAAAGGATTACTTCAAATTTTCAATATAATCAGTTTCAACAATTCTCTTGAGTTTACATTAACTAAGCAGGTTTTACAGTGCATGAGTAGAAGCACACTTTTTCTTTTGGCACCCTGGGCACCACAAGCCAAGTGCCATTAAGTTCTATTATACTGGAGAGAAGGCAGACGTCTCTACGGCTGATATCTCCAACACTCAGCAACTCCCACCAAAAAATTTAGATTGATAAGTAGCACTATCGGTAAGAGGAAAAATATGTATTTTTGATTTTTGGGTGAACTGTCCCTTTAAACGTGCAGTCACGCTGAAATTTGCCCCTCTCTTCAGCTGAAAATGGAAGGGCCAAGGGTGTGACAGTAAAGTCAATAACTGACCTTGTGTCATGTTTGAGGTGTTTTTTATAAAGATGGTGGCCTATAAGACTCTCAGGATGCAGGGAAAACTGTTGCAGTAACACAGTTGGCCACCTAGAAAATATTGGCAGTCAGGGTGATTCTGCTGCAGCTTTAGACCTGTTTTCATGTTCATAACAATGAAGTGCTTGCATCCATGTGGCAACAAAGCAGCAATTTTATGGACAAATGCAGCACTTGAAAGTATTGTGACTTTTAGTAGCCTATTGTTATTTACAACATGGTGTGCATTAATTTACATATGACGGCTTGAGCCATTTTACACGACACATTGTATTCCAGTGAGAAATGACAGCTAGTAGCAGTAATAACACTAATCTGAGCTACACCAATAAGGTGTGACTATTTCATTTCCTCCCTGCTTTTTGCCACACATATGGTGAAGTTTGCCTGCCTGTTACAGACTTCAAGCTTTTTTAGACTCGCTGGCTGGGATGCGTGCATGAGTGAATCCTTTCCAAGGCATTGTGGGAGAGAAGCAGCGTGGAACTGTGATGTGGAAAAAAAGGAGTGGCTTGAAAGTTGAATTATTTCCAATTAAGGGTGAACTGTGTGTTTGGCAGTGATTTGTAAAAAACAGACAAAGAAAAAGTGATGTAGTGGGGGCCAAGGAAATTTACCAGGTTTGGAAACACTTTCGTGGAAGAAGAGACAATTATTGCAGTTTCTGGAATTCCTCTTGTGTCCTCCCTCCAACATTTTAAAGACAAACAAACATGAAGTGGTGGGTTGTTTATTTAGGGTTGTTTATTTATACAATTCTTGCTATGGGTATGTATCAACACAGCCAACAATGACAATGGAAGTAGATATGACATTCTGTCAAGATGTCAGACAACATCAACATACATATTACCCAGCAATAATCAGTGCCGATCTGTATATGACAAAAATACCAAATACAATAAGAAAGTATTCATTCAATTACATGTTTTATAGTTTATTGTAGTTTTATAGTGAATGTAAAGTAATCATAATTGTATAGTATAATAAATTGTTACTGACTCTTTCACATGGGTTTGCCTTTACAACGGCATATACAGCAGTTGGCCCCACTTTTTTAATTTGAGTTCTTCTTTGAACATGGGTGTATTTCTGAAGTGGCAATCTGAATGAGTTACAAGAGCCTGTTCTCTGGCCAACACGCTGTTGGAGGGCCTGCTCTCTCCACGACGCCCCGCCCACGCTGTCTTTATTTACGCCTGTGTCACGATGGCATAGCTAAGTATTTCATTAGCAATGTGTTTTTTATCCATTTTTCCATGTTTGGCCTCTGGACTGGCTGCTGTGTATTTTGTATGGCTCTCTTTCAAAACTAAAAGTAATCCAGCTCTATTATCTAATATCATAGAGTAAATATCATTCATTATAAGTGCAGTCAACTTTCTTCAATTTAACTCAATAACACTACAGTATTTTTGCAGAAATTATGACTCTTTATTCCAGTAATTTGACTGGTTTGGAGCCATGCTGCTTTGATCCAATCATCTGAGTTGCTCTGGAGTATTTAAGCTGTGTAGCAATGCACCTTAGTTACAATAAGGTAAAAGAAAACCTGCTGCATGATACCGGAAAGCCTGTGTTAAGACCGAAGAAAGCTGGCTAACCCACCAATCTCACTCTCTGATACAGCACTCACATCTTATAAATCACACAGTCAGATTTACACACACACACACACACACACACACACACACACACACACACACACACACATAGACAGAGAGAGAGAGCAAACACTGAGCATAGTTTCCATTAAAAACACAGGCAGTTTAACCATCAGTTTAAGCTGTTTTGGCTCTGGGATAATCTCTGTTTCTGCACCTACGTATGAGAAATCTGTTTCACAATCATTATTGTATTGCATATTTTGTGTGTATATTTAGGCAATGGAGAGAGAGAGACAGAGTGTGTGTGTGTGTCCTGACAGGATGTTACTAGCTAGAACTTCAATGTTTCTGTCAACGGTTCACACAAGTTTCTACTGAGTCAAAGGAAGTGAAAGATGTCACACACACACACAAACACACGCGCACGCACTCATGCACACACACTCATTTGTGTTTGCCATTTGGATGGCAGCAGCACTATGTAACGGGCTGCACTGCTGGTGCCCTGCCAGAACTTTTCGGGTGAAGCTCATGTTCTAGAATTTCCATTCTGCTGTAGACATAACCAACCAAATAAACCCCTATAAAGTAGCCAGTCAGGGGCATAGCACCAAATTCTGGGTCCCATGAATAATCAGTCCCAGTGGCCCCCTCATCCTTCCTCTTGTGATCCATGTCTCTTATGTACTTTTTTAAAAGTTTTTTTTACAAAGCCTGTTTGTTTTCTTTGCTTTCCTTTCTTTGTTTTGTTTTGGCACCCTGATTCCCTTTCTTGGGGAAAGAAATGAAGTGCATGTTTGTGCTTCAGCAGCATAAGCAGTCATTCATAGCCCTTGTCCACCAAAATTGCTGCGTGTACATGAGTTTTTTAAACATGGAAAAACTCGCAAAAAACAGGCTTTGGACTCCTTCTCCACTGCCAGAATGGAGCTGCATACACAGCTCTGCAGCAGACGGGCATGGTGTGTCACTTTCGACGTGACAGACAGGCTCTTAAACAGGTTAGTAAACAGTAGAAAGCAGTGTGGAGGCCAGTGAAAATGTTATGGTAGTTAATTCTTTTCAGATATCTCTTGGTTATTCAGTCTCTCTTTCAAACTCGGTGCAGAGTTGGAACAATATTTAAGTGCTGGTTGGACGGAGATGGATGGTATTTTGTGGTGGTTCGTCATTGCATCTCACCGGTAAAGTGGCTAAAATCAGCACGTTCTCCCAGATGTTTTATTTCCATCACAGCTGATCAGGGCTGAAGCCGATGCATACATGACTGCTGCAGTGTTATTTGACTGGAGTGTGAATGCCGATTGCAACTTTTCCCATTACATGCAAAAGCCAGATGTTAGCAGGTGTTAGTGTTTTTTTAAGCAGTGGGAAGGCAGCTTCACTTGGCTCTAGAAATGAATCCTAGTGCAGGGGCGGAATAAACTATTTTAAGGGGTGAGAGAGGCCTCAGAGAGCTTCCACTTTTCTTTTATACAAGGTTCAGTCTTCTAACAGATTTGTTCAGCCCTGGAGAGAAGGCTGTACTGTTTTTTTCAGCCCTGCATTGGTTGTGTCTGCAGATTTTTTTTTCAGATGGTTGATTAGATGGTTATGGCACGCTGTACAGTATGCAGCCTGGCAGGCACAAACATGGGAAAAAATCCCCAAATCACTCACTGCAGCAACAAGAATGTAACTGACACCAATGGATGCCTAGCAGGTTGGAAAAACAGTCAATGATCACACACACACACACACACACACACACACGCACACACACACACACACACACCCTTAAAGTTTTTTCACCAGTATGGCTCAACTGTTCTCTACATTTGGTCACATCATGAGGGAGAGGAAAAGCCCACGCATTTCCCTTTGTGTTGTACCACATGTCTCTTATGTGGAGAGTTGGTAATGGATTTTTACACCCAGGATGGTCACTTCTAGTAATTTCAATTTTACTTTCAAACAAGTGGTTTAGACAGAATGGTCGACTTGTGGATTTATGTGACATGTCTGACTGTGTGATGACGTGCCTTGCTTTGGAAGACTCACAAACAGGTGACAAATCAGTGGAAATAATTTATTAAATTAATGTAAAAACATGGTGGTGTGGTGGTTAGCACTGTGGCCTCACAGCAAGGGGGTTCCCGGTACGATCCCAGGTGTGGGAGCCCTTCTGTGCATGTTCTCCCCATGTCAGTGTGGGTTTTCTCTGGGTACTCCGGCTTCCTCCCACAGTCCAAAGACATGCAGGTTGGGGACTAGGTTAATTGGTGACTCTAAATTGTCCGTTGGTGTGAATGTGAGCATGAATGGTTGTCCTGTCTCTATGTGTCAGCCCTGCGATAGTCTGGCAACCCGTCTCACCCAATGTCAGCTGGGACAGACCCTCAAGAGGATAAGCGGTTAGAAAATGGATGGATGAATGGAATGTAGAAACATACTAAATGTAATTACTTTCATATAGGTACATGGCCCCCCTGAATGTTTTGATGAGGAATGATGTGAATTATATGCAGTCATCCAGGCTCAACCCAGCTATATACGGTAACTATGGGAAATTTTGTAGGGGATTTCTTTTGGAAGGATGCTGTTCATCCCTCCAGCAGAGCTCCACTCACTTGGATAATCAATTACAAGGAGCACTGAAGCTATTTTAGATGCTGGTGGTGGAGCCACACCTTACCAAGACTCCTTCTGTTGGGTTCTCTTTCATTTAGTTGACCTATGTGTTGTGCTCTGTCAAACTAGTCACCAGAAAAAATGTTGGCATCGACATTTACGCAAATCATAGATACATTACATTTGATTGTTATTATGTAGCAAATACATTGAAACTTAAAGCTTTTTTGTGTTTCACAGCACTGTGGTTAATGTGTTGTTAGGTTTAGGCACAAAAACCACTTGGTTATGGTTAGGAAAAGATCATGTTTTGGCTCAAAATACCTGGTTCTGATGGCACAAGTCCAGCTGGAAAATGAGCGATGTCTTGGTAAAAAACAGAACCACTTTCCACAGCACTATCCCTGGTGGACTCACAACAATGGGTTGATAAAAATAACCACATTTGGTGGCTAAAAAGCAGCTTGAAACACAGCAATGACTCGCTAAAATGCGGTGTTGTTCATTAATCTAGATCAGTTAACAGCTTGGCAAAATTTGAAAAATGAAATGATTTTATGAAGCAGAGGCTCGTGGACTTTGGTTTTAATTGTTTTTTTTCCAAAGTTTGGGTTTATTGTTTGAGCAGCTCAATAGAGAAGACATCTAGCTGTTTATTACAACTGGAGCTGTTTGGACTGTAATCTTTATTTTAATGGCATTTGACTACAACTCCAATATGTAAGAGTGTTTAACAGGATCTCCCGGACATATTTTTTGGTAAAAGCAGTTAAAAGGTAAATTCCCATTGGTTTACAAGTGAGATGCCACAACAGTGATGATGGCTGGTTTAACTCCACCTACAACCTAGATGGGTGTATAGCAGTGATGCACTGACATGATACTGGTACTGATGCTGATGTTGACAACATCAATGAAACAGTATCAGCCAAAGATGACCTGTCCAAGGTGCATTCTTTTTCTTAGTCACTGTAAAATAATACAGAACACCTGCACTAACACTAAGAGTTAAGAAGTGATATTTGGTCACAGCCTCAGGTGAGCTTACATATAGAAGAATAATTAAAGTCAGTTCCACACAGTGGGGTATAGGCTACAGATCTGAAACAGAAAGAGACAAAAATAGCACTGGTATAAGCATATTGTGGAGCGAGTGACATTTAAAATTTTACTATTGAATTCAGCAAAGTTTAAAGTTTCCATTAATACGTGACGATGTCCTCATCGCCCTCAAGTGAGCGTACAACGACATCTGACAACCTTTAGTGACTTCTGGAGCTAGTGCTAGCTACATTCATCGAAAAAGAGTTGGCAACAGTGCTTCTGGGCTCACCCACAGTCCACTCTGCAGTCTGGCATCACCACACATACAGTAATATCTTCCATTAGTTTACCTGGAGCTCCCAACTACATTTAATTAAGTCTGTTTCTCCCTGCTGTTGTTTTTAAAGATAGAACTCTGGAGCTGGTTAAAGATAACTTTAAACGGTCTGTATGCTGGTATGGAAGCGGCCCCCTGGAACAAGCTCTAGCATTAACTAACATCAGCTATCACAACTAACGTCAGGCTCTGTGAAAAACAACGGCAGAGAGAAACAGACTTATTTGTGGTTTTGGAGTTCCAGATGAACTCTTGAAAGCTGTTGCTCTAGTTGGGCAGAAAAGCCAGAGGCTTTCTGTGATCAAGAATGTACTCTTTGTGATCAAGCACACTGCCATTTGGATTTAGATGCACATCTATTTGTGCAGTTATGGTACCAGTGCCTGAGCAGCCAAAAAGGATAAAGAAAGACGCGTATTTCAGCACTCACTTCTCACATATTATAAACCAAATAAAGACAACATTATATTACATATCATATATTAACAAAAGAAACCAGAGTTTAAAAATAAAATAAAAATGACATATTTTTTAATCCTTGTGGGTTATTTTCAGTTTTTCTTTATGCCAGTGTTTCCTTTTTTGCTGCCAAAACCATAGACTGTATGGATGTAGCTACTGTAACATCACTCATGGGTCTGTGGACTCCCATTTTGAAGCCTTGAGTTTGTCATTTTGGCTGTTGCCATCTTGGTTTTTGGAGCCAGAATTTACCATATTTAAATGAAAGGGTAGTGCTGGGGAGGAGGAAGGTGGATCTGACTCATAAGCCCCATCAAACACTGTCATTATAGTACCTTTGCAACCAAAAGTTACTCTTCAGACATGGTACCTAGACCCTAGATCCATTTAGCGCTTCCACCGAAAATAGTACTCTTAAATGTAGGTGGGGTTGTTGTCACTCACTGCTCCATCCAGCAATTGCTGTATCTCCTCATCACCAGTGACACAGAAGGAAGTCTGCACCTTGTTTATCATCCACAGAATGGGGATGCATGCTGACATTTCCAGAACAAAATACAACAGGCTGGAGTGAGAGTCTCTCTCTATGAAATATTTAAAAATAGCGGGTTTGTGTACTTAGTCCTTCTCAGGCAAGCGCAGGGGTTTAGTGTTGCCGTAGTCCACAGGAATGACACTCGGTGACACTTTTTTTCTCCAAGTGAGGACTAGAATAAATGTTCACATAATCCGGTCGAAATTAATGTATATTTTTAAATACTTGAAGATCCACTCATTACCAAAAGTCAACTCATGCACTGAGTAACATTACAAGTAAACCTTCCACCTTTAAAGTTACTGGCAGTGGGCCCAGTGAATTAAGTTATTTTTCCTCTGAGACTACAGCTGCTGTGAGCGACAGCAAAACATCCTTAAAATTTAGAGTTATAGTTTACTAATGTATGTTAGACTTGCCACAGTTAGTATAAACAGTGTTTACATAAGCTTCAAAACCAGCCACAACTCAGCCCTGAGCAGAGTGACCGATGACCAATCAATGGACTACAGTGTTTCTAGCTCCATTTTTTTAGCACCAGATCTGTGTGCTAGGTACCCCAACAGAGGGGTGATCAAAAATGGGGATGTAAGTAATGATTCCATTGGTACCAAAAAAATTGGTACCAAAAAAATGCATACCGAACTTAACTAAAACGTATTGGACTGCTTGGTGGAAATGAGGCTGTAGACTGTGGTGACGTCCCACCGTCACTCAAAGTGACCATGTCCGTAATCATGCATAACTTTAAACTGTAATAGAAT
The DNA here is from genome assembly GCF_006386435.1 of Epinephelus moara. NCBI lineage: Eukaryota > Metazoa > Chordata > Actinopteri > Perciformes > Serranidae > Epinephelus > Epinephelus moara. Next base: position 6,875,896 of record NC_065524.1, read on the forward strand.
GTTAACAGGTGCGTTATACGAAAATTCATCCCCCATACAGTTGTCATGAATGGGTAAATTAGCTATAGAAAACAAAAATGTTTTTTGCTTGTACCAGACTGTAAACATGTTTCTGCTGCAAAGGTGGCCGTTTTAACATGGGGGTCTATGGAGATTGACTGGCTTCTGGAGCCAGCCTCAAGTGGACATTCAAGGAAATGCAGTTTTTGGCACTTCTGCTCTGGCTTCATTTTTCCACTATGGAGGTTGTCACTTGGCCAGAACTTAATGTCACTGTTCCAGCTCCAAAGAATATAGCCTGAGATTGTGTTTCAGAAGAGAGCAAATTGGGATTTGCATGTCTCATATCACATATCACATCAAAAACAGAACTACCCCATTTGAGAGAGTGTTGTGTGTATTGTATATGAGTGTTGCTAAGCCAGTGAGTCAGAGCCATTCCACATCAGAGCCCTTTAACAAGACTTCATGGCTCAGTGAGAAATACTCAGAGTGTGTGTGAGCGGTGGGGTGTGTGGGAGTGAGTCAGAGAGAGCATTGCAGCGATTTAGAAGTTCTTACTCAGTATAGTCAGAGGGAATAGCAGGGATTTGATAACCAGTGGCAGAGTTTGGTCTGTTTTTATCTAGACAGCATCAGGAGAATTAGCTGTAGCTCTTCTGACTATTCTTCCCAAAGACGTTAAACTCCACAACCTTTTCTTGACTTTGCAGAGCTAAGTCAGATTTTCCTAATCGCAGGCTTTTTTTTTCCTCCTCAGTTTTAATAGTGAAGACATGCTGATGCTTGTTTGAGCCAGCGTGCTGAGAGCGTGGCACGTTTGGAGAGTTCAGAGTCAGGACAGTATCTGCTCCAAGGCTGTGACTGGCCTGTCTGTAATGGAGCATTAACTCATGGAATATCTGACCACAAAAGTGACTTTCTGGGAAATGCAGATGTCATGTAAACATGTGTTAACCAAGACAGGAAAAGTTGTTTAATTACACTTAACAGTGGTTAGCAGGTTTCTCTCACTAGTCATTTAGTATATTGTAAAACCAAATCTAGACATCTGTAGTGAACATAAACATTGTTAGGTAAAGAATGTCCTTTATTGTACTGCGCACCAAACACTTTTGAGACACTGGCTGCTTGTGCAGGTCTTACAGTTTCCACAGCATACTAAAAGAGTGGATAGGTGTCCTGTTTCAGCTATCAGAGGGAATGTCTCTGACATGTGAAATGTGTGGAAGCCAACTCTTCACCATGGGAAAACTTGAAAAGACGGATCAAATGCTTGGCAATATTATTAGCTTAGTGCTGTGCTTTTGTACTGAATCAAGTTTGGAAAGTTTTATCTGAATATACTACCTCCTGGCTTCCAGTTTGACAGTGCTATGACGTAGTAGTGTCTGCAAAGTCTGCAGTAGTGAGACTGAAATGTGGAGCTAATTAAGAATAATGACTTTGTCAATTGTCTCTCTACCAGCTGTCTCAACTACTGATGTCATGCCCCCCATCACAACGAAACTTTATCTGAAAAACTCACCACCCTCTAGTCAAACAAATCATATACTGTTGGCATGACTTGCGCGCTTGTTCTTGAGCATTCAGCCATATTACATGATCCTTATCAGCAGACAGCTGAATCTGGTCAGTTGCCATGGAACTGTGAATGTTTATGAGGACTGTGTGATAAAGTTGAAAGTCCCAGAACAAGTGGGTGAGTGAGTTATTTTGTTTCTTAGTTAGCCAATTCCGTTTCTGTGTGCATGAATGTAAAACATGAAATGTTTTCTTGTTTATGATTGCTATATTTCTGTGACACAAAAGCAGCATGATACATTTAAGATGGCTCATCTAAAAAGAGATATAGCATTGTGAAAATTGAATTATAAAGGACAAAAGGTGGTAGAGGGAGTGGAACTTTAAAAACATAGCAGAGACCAGTCTTCTTTTGGTCTCAAAGGAGAAACAGGGCTTGTTTTTGAACCTTAACATCAGCCTCAGATTTTTAAAAAGATGATCAAATGAATGTTTAAAACAAAGGCAGTCAGCAAGCCAAATACCAAGATATTTATAACAGGAAACAACTTCTAAGGTCTTACCATGAGCAGTATGAATATCCAAAGCATTCACAGGCTTCTTCCCAGCATTTGAGAACTGCATTACCTTTAAGCTGACCAAACGTCCTCTTTTGCCCGGACATGTCCACTTTTCACATCCTGTCCAGGGCATCCGGGGGTGTTTATAAATTGATGATAATGTCCGGTTTTCCTTGTGTGTGTGTGTGTGTGTGTGTGTGTGTGTGTGTGTGTGTGTTAGAGTGTGGCACGGGCCGCATATTTCTGTCCAAACCCGTCCGAACCCGACAGTCATTCTATTTTGTTATGTCCGAAACCGAACCGAGCCCGACATTATTTAATGACTAAAGCACTGAGTTTGTGTCACACAGTTGTTATGGTTACAGGCTATTTAACAGGCCGGGCGTGCGCCGTGGGTGCTC
>NC_065524.1:6878561-6883065 GCF_006386435.1 Epinephelus moara
TCTATAGGGGCCTATCTGAATTTCTGTCTTTGAGAGATATTATTTTGTAATATAACTGAATATTCTATCCATACATATAAACTTTAAATATATTAAAATTATAAGGCATCTTTGAGTAGCCTAAACTGTGAGTATCATTTAAGTAGGCTATCTTGTGGCCGGGCCGAGTGTCCTCTTTTATGGAAATCAAAATATGGTCACCCTAATTACCTTAGTTTTATCAGCATTTAAAAAAACATCTTTAGTTGTGAGAACTTAATCTGACTGATATTTAAGACAGTATGCAATTTGTAATGAATGAACCAGCAAAATATATTACTGTTTCATCTATATAACAGTGAAGGTTGGCGACATTCCCATTTGGCACAGACTATTAATAAAAATGGAAATAACAGTGGACCTAAGACATAACCCTGTGGCACACTGTTACAGACGTTCATCCACTTAGAGGTAAACCCATCAAATTGGACACACTGAGACCTTCCTGAGAGGTAATTCACCAACCAACCCACTGCCCGATTAAATATACCAATTCTAGTCAACCTCTGTTTCAAATTAAGACTGTCAACAGTATCACAAGTTTTGGATAGGTCAATAAATAGACACAGCTCTGCCCCATATCCAGTATGCCACTGATATTGTTCACCACCATCACCATCATTGTTGGAGTATTAGTGTTGCTTTGTGAAACCTGACTGATGTTTGGATAGACTGACATTTTTACATAAAAGCTCCTTCAACTGTTTACTTACAGGCTGTTCAAGGATGTTAGCCAAAACCAAAACTGACAATGTAGATTTGTGCCTAGTTATTTTATTACGTGACCTCCCCCTTTTGCAGCTTTGGGAGATCATAGGCTGGCTTCCTTGTGTTGGGAATCACCTCAGTGTTTAGGGTGAGGTTGAAAGTATAGGTAATGGATGGTGCAATAACATCTGCTGCTACCTTTAAGAAGAATAGTTCAAAGTTATCTGGACCAACTTAGTAGGTCTATCAGATACAGTGCCAGAGTCTGTGGCAATGCAAGGAGGTAACTCATTACTGCCACCATGGGCAGATAAAGATTTAATGGCTTTCCAGAATATCCCAGGATTTTTCAAATTTTCAGTGGTAACTGAAAGGTAATAGATCTGAGGTTTTGATTTATGAGGTACAGAAATCTCTTAGCTGTCTAAACTGAGTCTGCCAGAGACCCTGTCTTTCTAGCCTTTGCCCAGGCCTTACTTCTTTTGTGTAGTAGACTAGATAACTCTGGAAATCCTGTGATTATCTCAGCCCTTCACTCTTTACTTAGGCAGAGGTGTATGTCTTTCTATGATGTTACTGAAACTGTGATAGAAAATATGACCATGCAGTTTCAACAACATCAACCAAATAAATGTCATCAAATCAAAGTAAAATAAATCATACAAAAAACCCTGTTCAACAAATGGTAGTGTGCCTTTTTACACCCACACAGCAAAATGTAGTTGTAGAGATGTTTAAAAAATGGTTTTGCAAGTCATCTAAAAAACAATTATCTGGTTGAAAGTGTGAAGTAAAACATGGGACTATTCTTAAGTTTCCTTCTATGAGCCCTGATCTAAATCCCATTGAACATCTGTGGAAGGAGATGAAACATGCAGTCTGGAGAAGGCACCCTCCAAAACTGAGACAGCTCGAGCAGTTTGCTCACAAGGAGTGGCCAAAATACCCGTTGACAGGTGCAGAAGTCTCATTGAGAGTTAAAGAAATTGCTTGATTGCAGTGAGTGCCTCAAAAGGTTGTGCAACAAAATATTAAGTTAAGGGTACCATCATTTTTGTCCAGGCCAGTTTCATTAGTTTGTTTTTTAAAATGATTCTGTTGAGCCACAATTCAAAAGCAATGTCTGATTTTCATTAGTTGATTTTCAGTGAATTTTTATTTATTATTACTTTTGTCAGTTTCAAGTTATTTCAGTGACCCTTGTGGGTTTTTCTTTCTTTAATGGAAGGGTACCAACAATTTTGTCCACGTGTGTATGTACACAGAAAGGTGTAAACAGTTTCTAAAGTAAGCAAAGTATGTAAAGTATATCACGTAAAGTGGCAGCGTAATGGTAAAGGGACAGTGTAATTGCAAAGAGCCAAGTGATGAGCTCAGAAGCAGCAGACAATAGGCTACAGTATGTGGCTGGGGTGTTAAGAATCTCTGGTAATCCTGTTGGCCTTCTTCCTACATTGCTGGGTGTGCAGGTCCTGCATGGATGGCAGCGCCGTCCTGGTGATCAAGGCTATTAAGTGAAGGCTTGGACACAGTCTTTGACCCCATTTGAGCAATGGGTATAAAACACATGCACAATATAACTGGAGCTGCGATGTTGGAGGGTTACAGTAGACGGCACTAGAATAAAGGGATGTTGTCTGCTCAGGAGCTTTTGGTGCGCTCTTTTTAGCCTCCTTGGATGCGCTCGACATGACAGAACTTTTTGGGTGCACTGGATTGGATGGTGACTGATAAAGGCTACAACAGAATGTTTTCCTATGAAAAGCATTCGTCTTGGTCTTTGATTAAAGACCGTTTCAGTATTTACAGAATTGCAATTCTCACACATATTTTTATTTTTTGTATAAAATATATTCTGACTCAAGGCCATCTGTGGATGCCTCAGGGAAACAAATCAATCATTCCCATGTTCTGTGATGGTGCACCAGCTATTAAGCCTTTTGGAAACTGCAGACCATATTTCATGTTTTGGACCTCAAGTGATAGGATGTGTGACTTCTCTTTTAAATCACCTTGCTGGTGATTTGTTGGGCAATTTCACAACCCTCTGTAATGTCTTTTGATTGAGGTGGTGATGCAGCAGGTCAGGATATTCTCAGTGGTGCACCTGTAGAAGGACCAATTAGAGTTTTGGTGACCTATCTTTTAGTGCTGTCACAAGGCCAAATTTCAGCTTTGATGCTGGAAATGTCAAAATCTAACAGGCAGGTTTCCATGAACATCTATATATTTGATCCCTCAGTGACAGTTAATTTAGACATTTTGCCCTCGGCATTTGGAATTTTCAGTTGCTCCTGCAGCTGCTGTCAGATCTCTGTCTAATGATCGGGTTGGGTGATCACTCCCTGTGATCTGAGGCTCCTTTAATCATCATGTACATTTGTGGTGTGTTTGTTTTTACTATCATGGAAACCGCGGATATGAACAAAAGGGCCATGGTGGGAACACTGCTACTAGCCCACCAGGTACACACAGGGGACCAATGATCTTAGCATCAACTACCCATAAATTACCTTCAGCACCACCATTGCAATACTGTGTCATTAGACTGTTTGTGTGTGTGTGTGTGTGTGTGTGTGTGTGTGTGTGTGTGTGTGTGTGTGTGTGTGTGTGTGTGTGTGTGTGTGCGTGCGCGCGCGTATGAGAGAGAGACAGAGTAAGTGAGAGAGAAAGAGAGAATGAGTGTAAATTATAAATGTCTGTTTGGCCATTTTCTTTCCACAAAAACAGGAAAGCTGGTCAGCATGGACTCAACTATGCACACAGACATACAGACACACAGACACACACACAGACACACACAGACACACACACACACACACACACACACACGCAATGTCCCATTGCAAAAAAGCTTAGTTTTAGCAGCACCTTCACCATGTATAGCTTCACTGCTCTCAGTTTTGATGGGTTCCACAGGAGTACTTTTTTTTCTCTTTCTCTATGTGAGGTGTGGAATAAAACACATAAAACTGACTGCATTATAAACTGATGCAAAATTGCTGCTTCTTTTTCAATGTAATGGTTATTTTGCCAGACATGGTAAATTGGTCTAGAGTAGATTTCAACATGCTTGCGCACTGCCCTGCATGTCTTCATCATGAAAGGAATGGACAAGAGGAATGTGAAATCCATATTTTCCAGCCAGTTCACAGCCGTGTATTATGGTTTCATCTCTTTAAGCCAAATCGTCTCTACAGGATTCAGGAAGTCAAGTTTAAGAGTTTTTAAAAGATGTTTTTGAGGGCACATTCGGCCGTCACCTTGGTGCAGACTTCAGCAAGGTGACAGCTGATGGGAAAAAGCTGTTCCTGAGCAAACTGGTCTTGGAACATAAAGTCCAGTGGCGCCTTCAAGAGGAGAGGACCAGCAGTATGTGGCTGGGGTCAGAGAGGGAGTAGAGAAGAGGATTCGGCACAGAGCCCTGTGGGACACTGTTGTTCAGCGTGGGGGTTGAAGATGTGCGGTTGTCTTACCTAACAAACTGGGGTCTGTTGGTTAGGAAGCAGGGGCGGCTGGCCAATAGAGGGCGATAGGGCGCCGCCCCTCCTTGAGCTACAAAAGAAAAGAAAGATGATGATAATAAATGTATGATTATCATCATCATTATTGTCATATATACACACAATATATTAAAGGGCCAGTGTGTAATATTTGGCATGGTTTATTGTCAATCTGAATCTGAATCTGAATATTCTACCCATTAATATGTTTATACAAGTGTATAATCGCTATAAAATAAAATTTGTTTGGTTTT
>NC_065524.1:6883833-6890694 GCF_006386435.1 Epinephelus moara
AGACCTACTCCTGAAAAACTCGTGCGCAAGGCTTTTTGTCCCTACGAGGCCACCGTCATTTACCCGACGGGAGGGGTGAGCGAGTGAGCCCTGCAATCTAGAATTTGACCACTGATGTCACTGTTTTCAACCCATTTTACACACTGGCCCTTTAATTATTCTGATCATTTTCACTTGAAACAGCTCGTCCTGCCTCTGAATATCCAATTAGAGGCAGTGTGAAGTCGCGTTCCGGTCCTTTGGGGCGATATCAGCCTGGCTGGAAATCGCCCCGACTCACTCTCATAGACTTCCATGTAAAATGCTTTTTTTTCTAAATGCAGGCACTCCAATGCAATCTCTATGTGTTCCGGGAGGGCTTGCCCCAACGTGTTTTCATCATATGTAAACCACCAAGTATCATTCATGTGCTCCTCGCATGGTCCGATTTCCCATGTCGGGAAGTTCTTACTTCATTGTGTGTTCATGAGCATTTAAGTCGTAATGTGGAGACATCATGGACATTACAAAGAAGATGTGTTGTATTTTATCATGTTTAAATAAAAAACACGTCGTCAACCGTTTCCACTGAAATATTGCTTTACGGTCGGAAACTCATTTTTCCGATTATTCCGACATCACATGAGGCAGCACCACTGCGCAGCGGTCACATTCAAGATCAACATGGCTAACGTTTCCAGCTGATCCAAGAGGTTTTTTAACCATATAGGTTAGGCTATAAAGTAACGACGCATAGTGCGTCCAATTTCACACCCGTTCTTCTCTATGGATATTCTCCGCGACCGTTAGCGAGAAGCCACACATCACGTGAAACAGCGGAACTGGAGCACAGGAGCAAAGCTTTCCAGTGATCACACACATCATTGTGCTGTCATCCCATCACGCTATAAATACAGATCAAGTGTCTACAAAATAAAAACCTGACGAATTTCTTTACAATCCATTATACAGATCTTGTTATCAGTCACTTCATATAGTGAGGAATATCGTATCTTACCACGTTTTAAGCTTGCGTGTGTTTCTCCCTGTCTATCCACATATTTAGTCCGGCTTTCAAGATGCAAATATCTCCATATTGTCCAGTTGACACTCCATCAAACTTTGTATGACAAGACTAGCACACTTGACCTTTGTGCACCCAGACAACTGCAGCCTAATTATACATGCTGACAGGGCCATAGTCACCATATACATTGAGGGGGACACGTTCCCCAATGCCCAAAATGCCCCCCCAATATATAACTGAAACTGAAAAACAACAACAAAAAAACGTTCAGGTTAGGTCAAAGAGCAGTGATACTATGTGATGTGCATTGTATTAAGTTGGGTATGCCTGCATTTAATCAGAACACAAAATGAATTTCCACTTAGCTATAATAAAATGTTTTCTGATTAAGACTGACAATGACTCAGTGAATACCTTACTCAGTTTTATTTGATTAATGGTAAAACAGGTCTCTGTTTACATTCAAAGGTATTTATGTGGGCAAACTGATGAAAAGTAGTCTGTTGATGACCACAGATTGTTCAGTCATTGTAGAGCCAAATTAATTCAAATTTACCCATTGAACGGGTCACCTCAGCGATCATCACAACAATTGCCCCCCCTGAGAAATTTGGCAGGAGCCGCCACTGTTAGGAAGTCCAGTATCCAGTGGCAGAGGGAGTTGTTGATGTCAAGGTCACCAAGGTTGGTGATCAGTCGGGTGGGGATGATGGTGTTAAATGCTGAACTGGAGTTAATGAACAGCATTCTAACGTAAGTGTTGTTGTCCAGGTGGGAGAGGGTGAAGAGTAGCGCCATGGAGATGGTGTCCTTTGTGCACCTGCTCTGGTGGTAGGCAAGTGGGAGGGGGTCAAGTGTGGGTGGTAGGCAGGTTTTGAGATGAAGCACTTTATCACAGTGGTGGTGAGTGCAACAGGGCAGAAGTCATCAAGGCTTTCTGCAGTGGAGTGTTTTGGCACTGGCATGATGGAAGTGGTTTTGAAGCACATGGGGACAGCTGTTTGGGTCAATGACAGGTTTGAGTTATCAGTATCTTGGTTAGGTGCCCAGCACAGGACCTGAGCATGGGTCTAGGGATGCCATCAGGGCCAGCAGGCGGCCTTACATGCATTAATCCTGCTCAGTGCAACACACATCAATTAGGGAGAGTTTCAGGGGCTGGTGGTCAGCAGGAAGCACAACCTTGATAGCTTCCCTCTGGTTGTCCCTATCAAAGCAGGCATAAAAGTTGTGAAGCTCATCAGGGAAGGAGACCTCAACCTCTTTCCTGTGTGGACTCTCTCTCTCTCTCTCTTTATACTAGGTATAGGGTCGTAACATTAACCCCTGTCCCCTGCGTTGTTGAACCAGGGAATTCCTGTGTCCACCACAGAGTTAAGAGGTTGTGGCCATTTCAAGTATTCCTATGAGACCAGTTTGTAACATCTTGTACACAACTGGCTGCATTCTTGCATGAAGTCATTGAAGCAGATGTTAGTTAGTTTTCGGTAATGGCTAAAAGCTCTTCAGATTCTGCTATCTTACTGGTCTATGTTCATTATGATGGCCAAAGCCCAGTCATGTTTTACTGTGTTGATTATTGCTTGTCAAAAGTTGCAGACAGTGGCAGTTGGAGCAGATGTTGCAAGTTAAAATATCCACTGCCAAGCGGCTGAGACCTTGAAACATCTTGAACATTTGGAAACACTAATACAGTCATGACAAAGATTAATGACAAAAAAATAGGCACAAGACATGATCTCTGGACGTCTATATGACTCCTGGGTCATCTATTGTAGATCTGATCCCTATCAAATTGTTTCTATTTAAATATCTGGAAATAACTTGTGTTTCTTGATACATGTTGATGTGCTCGTGGATAATACACATTAGTGTCTTGGCTTGTTTTTGCCTTTTGTACTATCATTGAAGTGACAGAGTAACACAGATTTTAGGGAAAGGGAAAGTGACAATTTGTGGTCCCTCAACCGGTAATATGTTAATTACTGGGTCCTCATCCTTAACTGGTTGAATGGCCCCGGAACAGTATACAAGCACTGCCTAGCACTTAGACAGGCTGGTAGAGAGGGATGTGACTGTTTCTGCTCTCTAATTACAGACTGGGAGAACAGAGGAGAAACTAAGACCGGCTCTCTCCTCACTGACTAAGTTTACATGCACACTAATTTTCCACTATTATTCCAATTATGACATTATTCTGAATTTGATACAGGTCACATAAACAGTATTCTGTTTGGATATTCTGAATTAGGCCTTCCAAATGAAGCATTTTCTGATGAAGACACATGGGATATGCTGGTATTGTTCAGGCTTTTGGAGCATTTTTTTTTTACATGTACACTGCACATTTGGAATATGCATCTCAATTTGGGTTTTTACCGCAGTTTGTGACACACGGCCTCTTGCCTGTTTACAGTCAGCTTTGTGCGTTGTACACAAACCAACTAGCCAACATTTTGCAGGACTGGGGTATATATGCATGTCCAAAAGAAAAGCCCAAATTTCTTGTTGGAAGGAGAAACGTACCTACTTTTAAACATTATGAATGACTTGGATATTGACAGGTTTCTGGATATGTGCAAATATCACAAAGCTGACCTTTTAAAGAAGGTGGTTAAAGGAATGAAAAGTGGAGGCTCTGTTCACGCGGTCAAAGTCTACTTTTGATTCAAGGAAGCAAAATGGCCCCAGCTTTTCCACTTTTACCTATTTTACATGATAAACGACATGTTAGAGACATTTGCATGGCTGCATGTAAACAGGAATATTTGTTGAAATATTTTTTTCTAGCCATGGAAACAGCTTAGTATAATACTGGAAAAAAACTGTCTTTTTCAGAAAAAGGGTTAAAAACTGGAATGTTTTGTGCATGTAAATGTAATCAGTGACTGAGGAACTCCTTTACACTCTCTGTCTCTGTCTCTCACTCTCACTCTCTCCCTATCGCACACGCACACACACACACACAAACACACACACACACACACACACACACACACACACGCATGCACACACAAAGCCTCCAGTCTCTACTAAGCCTAAATATACAGTAGCTATTCGTTATGTGGGTGATTCAGTGAGGTAAACAAAGGAAGTGGATTGTGTGTACTATGAAAGTTTTTACCAGCAGCTATGTAAACCATTCTGTCAGCTGGTCACAAAATAATTCTAAACATTACTGGACCCTCCCAATGTCAAAAAAAAGAAAAAAAAGAAAAACCCAAAACAAGTGGAGATAGAACTAAATTGAAATTTCTTTTGACAATATATAATGAAAAAGTATCTGACATATATCTATAAATAAATAATGTATATGCACAGTCCCTCCAGGAAGCATCGCATCTTCATAAAATTTTGTCAAAAGGGTAAAAGCCAAAGAAGCACTAGAGCCTATTTCCACTGTGGTCCTTAGGGTGTAGGTGTGTATTTGTCTAGTTAAAACATTGGTAAAGCAGGTTTAACATGACGTGGCACGGCTCATCTCTGAAAGTGCCTGAAAACCCTGTCTGAGACCATGGCTATATTTTTGTTGTCCTCTTCAAAGACAAAGTCATACGTATGCTTACTTTTTTTTTTTTTACAAATAACAAATAACTCATCTAAAAATGGATTGATTAGATTCATTTTGTCTTCTTTTTAGAATTGTTCAATATTTTCTTATCTTCAGACAAGTGACTTGTCTGAAGATAAGAAAATATTGATCATCTAAAAATGGTTGCCCACCACCACATGTCTTCTACTAACCGATAAGCCATAGGTTTACGAGCAATACACACATTGCAACCCGGTCTCACTCCCAACTTGAGAAATACAAATGCTTGGTCAGTGGCCTTTGGCATCAGATATCAACGCACTGAGGCATCCTTTAAAACGGCAGTATAAGATGAACTGGGCGACGGCATTTTTTGACGCTCCGAGCAACTGGTGTAGTATAATGAGTGAGAAATTCTGCATATGGGTGGGGGGGGGTGGGTCAAACAATCTCAGGACTTCTACCTAGGACACAGCTGCTTGTTTCCCATGTGAAACCAAACCCAGCTGGCCACCTATGTTGTAGATGTTGATATTTGGTTGAATTTAGGTTGTGACGTTGGATGACCAGAATTCAGTGTCAGGACAACATCAATTTTATGGAGAATACCTACAACAGAGGACGTTGATATTTTTTTGGTTTAAAGTTGTGTTGTTAAGTTATCTAAATCCAGTGACCTCAAGACATCTCATGCTAACAATGCAGAATAACAACGTAAGTCATAAGGTATGGAGGAAAAAAAATTAGCAAAACTTTGTAATGTTAACATCCACAAAATGTGAATTTTAATGTCAATAGACATCTAGAATATCGTCAACCTGATTTTCATTCCAACCAAATTTAGCGTCTATCCCACGTAAAAGTCCACCGTCTCTGTGATGTCATATTGACATCCAATGCCACCTGAGAGTGCTAGTATGTGTAGCATACTATGCTAGGAAAATATTTTGCATGACGTTACATTTCACTAGTAACAAACGTGCTTATTTTAAAATTTTTTAAAAAAAATTCTAAACCTAACCATGAGCTTTTGTTGCCCACACCTAATGAAGTAAACCTAAAAAATTTTATTATTTTTTTTTAACTTACCCTCTAATTTTATTTAGTAGGTTTAGGTTAGTAATATTAACTTCACCCTTTTCCCAGTATCAGCCTAACTTAAAGTGGCTTTCCAGATGAACTTGACAAAAGTCCAAGCGATTAAAGCTAGAAGTTTGGGAGCTTCATTCTTCCTCATTGGTAAGAATTAGATAGTGATTTAGATATAATTGTGGGTGGCTCCCCCTTCCATATAAAACCTGGACACTGTAGTTTCTAATTTCCTAAAAAATGACTTCAATGTATCAATTGTAACAGAAGCTGCATCCATCTGTCTTAATCATTTTTAACCTTCTTAAACTAAGGTGCTAAGGTGAAACTGACTAGCAATCTTTTACCCACAAAACTAATATAGGGGGGTTCCCAGTGAAAAGTAAAAATTTGAAAGCAGCTGCCAATTTGGGGAACTTATGTGTGTGTATTTGAAGTGTTACATGCATCTGTTGTCTCATTAAAATGCCAGCCAAGTGTTTGGTAGGAGTGTTGTTCCAGCTGTGCTTTCTTACCGGTGTGTGTGTGTGTGTGTGTGCGTGTGTATGATTAGCATTAAAAGGAAATTTAGCTTCCTATTAATAGATAACTAAATGTAAACACATCCAGTGATAATGTGTCTACTGCTGAGTGTGTAGTGGACATCTGTTACAGTTACAGGCTCTGATCAGACCTGATGTCTGTATTCAGACAAACTTATGCTGAAGTCAAATAATGTCAATGATAAAATGAAAATGCTTGTGAACTGAAAAATCTGTCCTTATCCCTTTAGTCATCTTGTGACCCCACAGATTTATTTGGGACCCTCGGGGAACCCAGTCTCCAGGTTTGGGAAATGCTTTATGCACCATCAAAATGTCACTGAAATACTTCCCTCCCTCTATAAAGGAAAAAAAACCCACAGACGTATAAGGCTATCATTTTTTAAAGGCTTAAAGTAATGCATAATTAAGGGTGGGCCATTTTGAGTTCCACAGCGCCGCCCTCTTGCCCAAATACAGTGGTGGAAAAAAGTTTTCGGACACCCCATGCATTTGTGAAATATTGCATTAAGAATCACTCTTACGTCTTCAAGTGCAATTTCTTTTAGTACAGTCACAGCCAAAATACTAAATAAATCCTAAAAAAGCCATTAAAAACTTAAAATTGATTGGTTCCATAAAAATACATAAGAAATTTTGAGTATTGGGTCATTTTGGTACCAGTGATGAAGGTCGTTCTTTTTATTAAAAGA
>NC_065524.1:6891573-6909918 GCF_006386435.1 Epinephelus moara
TGTTAGTTTTTCTTGTAAACAATAAACAAAAAAATATAATTTGTATTTGTTTGTATCTGTCTAATGCAGCCACACCTTTTGAAACACAAAAAAGATTTTTCCACAAATATTTCATGATAATATTTGAGATTGTGTAAAATTTTAAGGGTGTCCGAAAACTTTTTTCCACCACTGTATGGTTACTTCTGGCTCCAAAATACCAAGATAGCAATGGCCAAAATGCTGAGGCTTCATAACAGGAGTCGATAAACCAGAAATGTACGATATGCAACTGTAATATTTCCCAAAAATTACATTATTATCACCTTAAAGGCTACAACTGTGATATTTAAGTGTGTTCAGAATTTTATTGTGAAATCCATTCAGGTAAATATAGTAATTTTACAGAAGTACAGTGCTAAATCACGGTAACTTATGGAGTTTAACTGTGAGATATCAGTGAAATACAGTAATTCTATGAGAGCATACTGCTAAATCACAGTAATATGCCGGCATAATTACTGTGAGATCACAGTATACAGCTGTCATTTGGAAATAATTGACCATAAAAATCATACAGTAACTTACTGTGAAAGTAATGCAACTAGTAGCCAGTAATTTACTGTGAATGTACAGTCAAATATTTTACAGTGTAGATATAACTCCTGGCCCTGTGTGGCTCCACAGTGATGACTTTGGGTATGACGACTGAAGACTGCTGACATTCCTTTGTCAGTTTTCTGTCACGACAAGCCTTAGAAACCAGACAGAAGCAAACACATTATCTTACAGTGATTTCAACAACACTTAATATGAATGACTGTACTGTCTGTGTTAGGACAGAGAGGACACCTGTTTCAGGTAGATCAGGGAGCGAGCAAAGGCTCAACCCACCAAGAAAAAACAGCAGAAAAGAGTGAATCACATTGTGACTCATGACATGATGTCATAGACAATGCAATCTGCACATCATCAATTCATTCATTCATACAAAGGCTATCAGACTGGCATATGGATACTTGGATACATATCAATGCTTGTCCATTTTCACAGTGTGTCTGGCTCGACATCTGTCCTGATGTGGAGTCCCACAGTATCTTAGCCTCATATCTTATATTATATCAAGAGTGTCAGGTTGCGGGTTATTCCACTCAGTCATTTTCACCTATATATGAAGTCTCCCTGAACAGATGGCATGTTGGTTCCCTCTCATGTGACACACCTCCCTACCTGTAATCATGTAATCCTGGTCAGATCCTACCTTTGTTCTGATAGCCTGAGCTGGACTCCCAGCAGCTCCAGGTGGGATTTGAACCCCATCTCCCAGTCTTGTGGCTGTAATTTCAGCCTTAGTCTGTCCAGCTGCTGTGTAGTTTAGTGCTCCTGCAGCTGAACTCCCCTGCAGATTAATTTAGTAATAAGAGAGTGTAGCTTTGCATACATGACCTTTCTACCAACAGCTCTGTCACAACACTAGGAAGTATTCAAGCCATACAAGTCAATAAGGCCTAAGACCTGAAAATTAATAATATATCAGCTAGACACATGCTTTAACCTTTGCAGATGACACTTTTACTAAAATGAAAATCAAAAGTAATAGTGCTTGAATTTGTTGAAAAATGTCATGTACATGTTTGTGCAGTGCAGAGCAGAGCACAATGACAGCTCAGGAAATTGAATCAAACGCTTCCTGATTTGCACTAGCATTATTAAGGAGCCTTTTAAAAAAATTTGACCTCAACAGAGCAAAAGTGCTGAGAGGATGAGAAACACTTAGAGATCTGTGCACTGGAATGAAGCGTTGCGACATTTCCTACCACCGCCTGCCAGTAAAGAGAGATGTGAAAAAACAAATCCAACAGCTGTTGCATCAGATGCAGAACAAAAAAAAACACTCAGTGTCTGAATATTAGACATGCAGAGGAAACATAACAGGACAGAGAGGGCAGGGTGCTGTAGAGAGATAGGTGCTGTGCTCACTGCACAGTGTTATCACGTCTGTCCATAGACATCTTTTTCGGGTGTGTTTGATGATTAACTGGGCTGCAGGGTGGAGCTCCTCGACACCCAGCGTGTCCTGCATGTGGGAACTGAGACTGTAGCTACAGACAATAAGGTGCAGTGTTGAGAATCATATTTTTTTAAGGATGTCCATCTGTAGGATCAGAATCAGGGCTGATCCAGACATTCTTTTGATGGCTCGGTATAGATGATATAAATCCTGATCCCATACTTGCAGTCCAAAAATTATGTGGTCTGTCCAATATATAAAATTTAACAGGTTTTTTTTTTTTTTTAAATCAACATGAATCATGGAGTGGCCAATTAATAATCAAGAGGAAGCAACAATGAATTAGATGGTAGTTTGCTTTCAGTGTAATGTGAGTAGAGCTGCTTTGGATTAAAAAATTCTTTGCCTCTGTTTCAGTCCCAAGATAAACCTGTGGGGTCACAAGATATATAAAGAGATAAGATTTTTTTTTTTTTTGGGATCTTTGCTAAAAAAAAATTAAATACTGGATTTCTTTTGAAGGCTAATGGCATTTTCGGCTCTTTAAGCCTAAAAAAGTCAGACGAAACACATCTACACCTCATGACTGCACTGAGGTCACAATGAATGATGAGGTTGGGAACTACTGCTCTAAAGTGCTGTCTTTTCTGGAAATTGTGTCTGCCTTCAAAATCCAGGATCAGCTTTTGAACTGTAGGCCTATTCTGTAAGAGATTATAGATATCAGTTTGGACTTGCTATCAGCAGAAGCTCACTATTACACCTGTTATGCTTTTCCATATTTTGTGTCTTATAACAATAAAGGATGTTCATATTAAATGTAGGCAAAGTTTTATAGAATGAGATTAACGTGTGTGGAAGTAATCCCTGTGGGCAAAAACTTCAGGCTTTCTAGCGTTGTGAATACTCTGTTTCCAACAGTTTTTTCTACTCTGGCTATAGAGTGAGGTCATTGTGTGACAGATTTCTTTATATGGTCATCTGCTCCAGGTACACTACTACAAGAGTTTACCACAGACTGTATGTAAACATGGAGGACATGAGAGCTCCCCAAAAGTGAAGCTGAAACATCTTGACGCCCCCCTGGTGGCTGGTTGCAGTGTAGATCATAAAGCCCGCCCTCTCCATGTTAGCGGATGGGACATGGGCCAAAAAACTCAAAGTGCACATCAAATTCATTTTTCCCAAAGATGGTTTCTGTCATTTTAGATAGTTCTTATCATGCTGCTGTAAGTTCAAATGTTCGTTTTTCTAATAGGTTTGGTTTTAATTAGTTATTTAATGGTATAAATTGGGTATTTTACAACATGATTGACAAGTGTGTGAGCCAATTGGTGGGGTCGCATTCGGTGGTGCTGTTTGTGATTGTATGGTTGGGTGTATGGGCAGGAAACTTGATACCGCGGAGGTTACTACTGTACAGACTCTGGCTCCAAATGATGTCAACAGAGCAAGATGGCAGTGGCTGTATCTGGGATATTTTAACTGCAATTCTTTACAGTGGGGGTAAATGGAGACACGTAGTCCATCTTTATATAAAGTCTGTGTTTACATTACGTAACCTACACTGCTAAATTAAGCTACATGCTAATGTCAGGGAAACATGTTATCTGTAATGATGTAAATTTCTCCTGGATTTTGGATCATATTCCTGCTGGAAATTTTCTAGTTGTGTTTCGAGGCTGTTTTTGGAGATTTTTCATGCTAGAAAAAGCCGCTATTATCTTTTACAGTCATTCTCCGGCTGCAAGTATATTGCTAACCTATGTGGCTGCGTGCTTATGTCAGGAAAACATAAGCTTGGTTGCTAATGTTGTTAATTTCTTCTTGACTTTGGATCATATTCCTTGTGGAACGTGTCTGGTTGTGTTAAGAAGCTTTTTTTGGTGATTTTTCATGGTAGAAAGTTCCACTATTACAGTCATTCCTCAGCAGCAACAACACTGCTAACAAACCTGTAGTGACATGCTATGTCGTCAGAGAAACGTGATCTTGGTTGCTGGTGTTTTTAATTTCTCCTAGATTTTGGATCTTGAGAAAGGTCTGGATGAACCCATCATAATTCTGCATTAAAGGAAAAGAATGCTCTCGGTTGTTTGTATTTTTTTAAACACAGTTCTCTTTGGTGGCACCAAGCCCAGAATGGCTTTCTTGCAAAATAATGTCAGGAAGGAACTTGTTTTGGTGGGGAGGAGAGCCCTGGCATTAAAAATGGTTAAATGCCTGAAAAAAGAAAAAAAAAAAAATTAACATGGGTTGCTAGCTCGATGGAGTACCGGCCTTTAATTGTGGAAATATATTACTCATAGTAGCAGGCAGCTCTGCAGTAGCGCAGTCTGGATAAACACCGCTTGCCTGCGAGCAGCAGCGAGGTAGCTGTCACGCACTGCTCACGCCAGGCACTGTGGCCCACATATTATGCCAGCAGTTTGCATTCTGTGAGTCAGACTAGGAGCAAAGAAACATGATCAGGACATCTTTGTTTATTTGTTGGTAAAAATGTTTAATGACTTTGTTATTTTATCAAAAATGGTTAATAAAGAAGCTTCAATCAATTGAAAGTTATTTCACAGATCTTGGCCAGCGATTCCATGACCTTTGGTGTGGATATTCACAATATTTGTGTGACATGGCAACATTTCCTAATAATAATCAACTACTTTGTGACTCTTGACCTTTCCTCTAGTGCAACTGGCTTCACATTTCTTTACTTGTTTAGTTTACTGTAAATGCACATGCAAGGGCATAGGTTTCGTTTCAACAGTGTTGGGAAAATGTATGAAACGATGGGTTTAGGGGTCCTTTGCCAGAAAATTTTGAGCATAAGATCCTTAATTTACTGCATTCTGATGAATTTGTCTACACCAATTTTTACCTTTTCTGCATCAATTTATGGTGTAAATGTCTTTATTTATTTTCAAAATAAAAGTCTTATTCTACTTTTATGTTTTTATTGTGGGGGACAAATGGATATGTTCCCTGAAATCTTCACATACGTACACATGTGAAAAGAGACCACATTTAATTTAAACTACTGTCCTTCATATTCTCGTCTTTATTTTGTTAGATTACATTTAGTTATTTGTTGAACAGACCTTATTTCGTGCAGTCTATGAATACGGAGAGGGCTGAGATATTGTACAGTGATCTGTTTAAATAGTCTAAAAGTGATTAATTTCCCATGTGTTGGAGAACAATGGGCTGTGTGAGCTGCCTGACTCTTCCTGGCAGTGAAGTAGCTCACATTCTTCAACATAAACACAAGTAACGTGAAAAGCTAAAGTGACTTGGCATTCTACTGCCATGTCAGATGACAAACCACATGAGTCACATATGGAAGAGAGGAAATGCTTTCTCCCTCTCAAGGCCAACACCGTTCGCTGCTGCAGTAGTTTACAGGGTATCTGAGGACGACCAAAGCCTTTGGCTTCACAACTAGAATGAGAAAATAATGAGCAGAAGAACAAACCTAAAACAAACAAACAATAAACACGTTTTATTGAAAGGGTCATTTTACCTCAATTTAAAAATATATACATTTTTTCTCTCTACCCTCTAGTGGTATCTGTGCAGACACTTTGGTTTTGTTTGTCCAGATGTCCAAATATCTGTCCCTGAGGTTACGGTCTCCACCCCAGCAGAGTCTAGGTAAACAGATTTATTTGTGGTGCTCACTGCACTGAAAAAATATGTTTAAAAAAGTCACAATGCCCTGTTTATCCACAGAACACACTGTCAGCAACAGCACTGTTTCCTGATTGGAAAGCAGTTCAACTGAAAACAATATTTGTCTCATTTTTACGCTAATGACATGATTAGAATTACTTTCTAAATAAATCTCATGTTGAATAGAAGATTAAGAGAAAGAGAAAACTGCTCTGATGCTGTACTGGGGTAAGAGTAGGATGAAGGGGCACTAATAGATTTTACATATCAAGATCAGTTATGTAAAAACAGCTGTAGACTGTTTTCTGCAGCTCTGAAAGTGCTTTGTCAAGTAAAAACAATCTTTTCATTTCTCATGTCAAACAAAATTAACTTCATTCAGACTCATTGCTTGACAACCCAACTTTAGATTAAGCCTTTCAAACAAGCAGTGTGTTACTTACAATAATTAGCTGTGATGTTTAGAAATGAACAGCCTAATTGGAATAAAATGATGGTGACACTCCTATAATTTGAACATTTTAGTGCAGAAAGTTTTCATTTGGTAAATAAATGCAAGAGGTTGGTCAGTATTCATGTAAGAACTTGTAAGCTGGTTGTCGAGGGGTAACAAACATCCGGCCCGCAGCAAGGGCGTAAATATAGACAATGCAGGCAGTGTGGTTGCACTGGGGCTCATAAGGTGGGAACCATAGAGAGAGCGGGCTCTCCAACCATGTGTATAATACAGTACAGTACAGTACAGTACAGTACAATATGCCTGTGTTCAAATTAAAAACAGTGCCTTTTGCCATGTATGCCCCCAAAAAAAGCAAACCCATCTCTGTCTTTTGTTTCCTTTTTTGTAAAACAGTCAATAGCTTTTATTGTAAACTGATATGCTTATTCTATAACTATAAATCAACAATTAAAAATGTTAAATAGAACAGTTTGTATGATATCCTACAAATTTGCACCCCACAAATGACTTTATGTCCTTAATGTACAGTTACATAATTAATGTATAGTTACGGTTACAGTTAGATTTTGGAAAAGAAACATTGTGAGGACAAAGTTTACCCAAAGTTCACTCAGGACTGCTTCCTTGTTCACTGCAGTTAGCCTTTTGGTCACATGATCGCAGCCTCACAATACATGGGATATGTGCAAATTTGGGTGCATTGTTTTTCGTAGGAAAACATTTGACAAATTTGTAAGAACAGCCTGAGCAGTCTATATATTTCATGGCCAGTCTCATACAATATTGGTTGGTTAAACATGGCATTGCCTCTACACATACCTCTTTGCTCTTGCTTAAGGCTGCAACTCTGTTGGTCATAGTTCACCACAGTTTCTATCCATGCAATGCAAAGATGCATATTTGCCACAACTTTTCATTTGTAAATGGTTTGTATGGCAGGGAAATCTTCCACTTTGGCTTCATTTTAGTGTGGTGTCATGGTGTCAGCATTACTACACAGGAGTGGAGATGTATGTGTATGTAATGACTGTGAGTAGTAGACTGACTGATTGCTAAAAAGCTGAGACATATGGTTGAATCTGCACTTGTTTTATTGAAGACATCCCAAGCATCTGTTCTGTAAATGGATTGTTCATTAATTGTGAACGTTTTCAGAATGCAGTTGTAGGTCATCACACTAAAACAAAGGGACAAATTTGCAGGTGAGAATGTTTATGGGTGATTATGCAGTAGTTTTGGAGTGTGGCCCATGAAGTAAAATGAGATTGACACCCCTGGTGTAGCCGTTGCTGATAACTAGCAGGGGAGGTCAACCTTTTTCCTTTTTCTTTTTCTTTTTTTTTATTTTCTGACATCCGCTCAGTGGAAAGATACTCTGTGCAGTATGTACTCCATAATCCCAGAGAGCTGGCAAAAGAAATCAGATGTTTATTTTGAGTTTATGTGGCAGGTTAGAAATGTTTCGAATCAGTGGAGCTAGACAGGCAAAGAGGAAGCCATGCCTGAAGAGAACACTCTGCTGTGAGTAGACATTGGCGTCTTGAGGTCAAGATTTGGTTTGATTTGCCCTGGCTTTGTAACATGGTTGACCCTGTGTGACTGGCTGTATTTGCATTCAATATTGTGACTGTAAGGGACAGGAAACTCTTGAAGAGAGAGACAAAGAGAAAGGGATGTGTCAGCGACCTCTGTCACAGGCGAGGAATGGGAACGGTATACATGAGAGCCGAGCTGCAGTAGCTGTGGTGTCCTGCAGTTTTAGTTGTGGTTTTTCAGGGCTGGGTTTGTTTAGTCAGTGTTGTCCTACAGATTACACCAGAACAACCTTTGGCCTTAATTCATGACTTCATCAGGAGACTGGTGGAAACTCAACAATGACTGCTTTCTGTCTAATAGTAGTTAAAAGTACAGGGACTCCCATATCCCTGATTTATAGTCCTCACCACCCAACAAGACAAACATATGTCCTTGACTTGTTCAGTTTGTTGTTAAGGTGCAACAGAGAAAGACAAAGCCAAAAAGGTAAAGGGATGAAACTATGATAAATGCAGCTGGGTAGGAGACATGACTTTTACAGCCTCCCCCTGGTGTGGTCTAATTCCTGCAGACAGGCAGGAAGACAATATGTTTGATGTTTTAGCGATTGGAGGAAATAACAGAGCGCTGTGTTTTAGTCTTTGTCTGTGTTCCAGTTATTGTACAGTCATATAATAACTCTGTCATAAAGCAGTTCAGAGAGAGAGAAAGACAGAGGGAGATAAAAAGAGGATAGAATAAGCTTGTGACTGATGTTGACCTTTCTTTTAAATCTGTTCTGAACTGTTCAATAGAATTAGTGAAAGCAATGTAAAAGTGAAGGTCTACAGCCCTGCTATGGCCTGCAATGTTCATTACAGCCCACAAAGCTAGTGGATAACATTTTGTAATAACTGTCATTAATAAATGGTAATTTAAATAAATGTCTATTGAATTTAATACAGTTTAGTAAATAGTTATTTTACTGTAAACAAATAATGAAAAGATAATTAATTATGTTTACTAATTATTAGTAATGCCATCATTTATGTTTTTTTTTTTTTTTTTACAGTTCATTGTTGCATAACATTATATACTATATTAAGTATTTATTAATGTTCATTGTTGCATAACATTATATACTATATTAAGTATTTATTAATGATCATGAAATTACATGTAAACCCTTTAAGAAATTGTTCTGTAAAGATTACATAGGTAGATGGACGTGATATTTGTAACACTTGTCATCAGTTAATCATTTGTTTATTTGGGTTTTGCAACTAATGCTTATGATAATAAGTTATTGAATAAGCAGTTTATTAAGCATGACTGTAAGTGACATTAATTTGGCATTACTAATCTTTTATCAGTCATCTATAAAACAGTGTTTATTGCAATGATAGCAGAACATCTGCTCATCATATTGAACACATTTATGAACAGAAAGTCAGTGTTAACATGCAGCTCTGCACCACAGATAAACATGGTGAGAGACGAGGACGATGGGATTATAAAGACAAGTTAACAGTCAGCAAGAACGACTTTATTTTCAAATAAATTATTGATGTTATATTCGGAATGCAGGGGTAAGGGTATTTTAGAGGCACAGTTTACTTTAAAAGTCCATTAAAGCACTTTAAAAGTTTACATTTCACTTTATCTAAACCTGAGGGGGTGATTGGCAGTGCTCTATGTTTCCATCTCTTAGCTAGGAGACAAAGCCCAAAAATAACAAACATGAAAACAATAAACATTTCAACCTTATAAAAGTCACTTAAATCATAATAATGTATGTATGTATGTATACTTTACAAAGCATTTATTATCAATTTAAAATGCATAATAAACATCTGTTGCAACTTTACAACAGCCATTTAAATGATGTTTATAGATACAAGCACAGTATTAACCACTGAGCCATTTAAGACGGTATTATAAACATCAGTCGCCACTGTATAAAAGCCACCCAAATAATGTTTACAGAAGTTCACAAACCAAGTAAACCACTGTTATAAATATCTGGTTCATCAATCTATCAACGTAATATTTTAGATGTTTTACAATTATTTCTTAAAGATTTACAGATCATTTGGGATACCTAACAAATATGTCCATTTAATATAGTAGGCTATATAAAGTTGTTATAAATGTGTGCAACAATAAATTGTTAAAATGACATATTATGGGTGGCAGTAGCTCAGTCTATAGGGACTTGGTTTGGTAACCGGAAGGTTGCCGGTTCAAGTCCCCATCCCGACCAAATATAGAGTGTGGACTGGTACCTGGAGAGGTGCCAGTTCGTCTCCTGGGCACTGCTGAGGTGCCCTTGAGCAAGGCACTGGATTTACCAACTGCTCCTGGCACCTGTCCAAGGCCTGTGCGTATGTCACAACAGAGTGGAAAAAAAACAAAGAATTTCCCCTATGTTATGAAAGCTATAAATAAAGTATATCTTCTTACTAATAATCAGTAAACATTATTGTCATTTAATTTTTAATAGTAAAATAACTATTAACTAATGTTACTTTTTTTAATGAACAATTTTCCATTTTTTAGTATGGTTATTGTAAAGTGTATAGCTATACTCCTGACTGCAGTCTGCAATTAGGAGTAGGATCAAATATTAGACTCCACCCACACGGAGCAGCTTCCCCAGCCTTCCTCAAAGCTTTTTTATTTATTTTTCTTTTCAGGCCGGCTGAGGTTGACATCAAGCGTAACAATAAAAGAAAGGTACATGCTGAATATAGACGTAGTTACATCTTGGAAGATCTGGGGAGATTGAATATCACAGCAAGTGACATGACAGTCAGACTAGTTGCTGTTCAGATATCTTGCTCTGGACTGAATTTCATCTACTATCAACAATATTTGCTCGCTGTCAATTCAACCATGAAATCCATGTCACTTCAGTGAAGTGAGCACAGGGGCAATGCTGCTGTACATCATATATATGCAGCAACAACATGGAGGCCTTCACATCACATTTACTGTGTTGAAGCAGTTCATGATATCCTATTGTTACATTAACACTCTTACCAGTATGTTTGGGATTTTGCCTGTATGTGTGTGTGTGTGTGTTTTTACATGTGAAGTCCTCTAGTTGTGTGTCTGGTGTTCCATTCAAAGTTGAACATGATGCTGTGAATTCAGGGCCAGACAACAGTCTGCATGGTAAACCTCTCACCTCCATGCTCAAACTGTGATCTCAACAGGCTGAGATTAATCCAGACCTTAACCCTTGGTGAGTTAATAATTATCACTGCGTGTGTTTAACTGGAGGAAATGAGCCTGCACATTTTCTTTATTTCCAGGTTTTAATATTGGCAGATCGTCTTAATTCTTCCAAGCCAGCAACACCTCATAAAATCCCTCTTGTTGTGCCATATGTGCCGGAGAAAGACAGCTGTAAAACTTTCCCTTGTTGGAGAACTCTGCATCAGTCAGACAGTTAAACCCTCTCTGTTGGCTCGCCCTGAGGTGAAATGATGACAGTGCCATAATGCAAAAATACATTATTTCAACAATGCTCAGGGGCACTGTAGGAAAGTCTTAAATTACACGTTTCCCTTAGGTCATTATTATAAAAGCACGCAGAGCTGCCAAGCACTGGTCAGACCTACAGAACTTCATGTTGTGGTACACATCTTACACACCCAGCTACACTGACCGTGAATTGTTCTGAGCACTGCTAAAACATGAGTGAACTACATATAATAATGTGCCTGAATGTATCCTGTGTAAACAATGACAAAGCACTGAAGCAGCTGCACTGCTAATGTTCTGCTTATGTCAGGTATTAAATTTGATTGGTCAGGAGAAATTTGAGTATGAGGTTAAGAAAATTTTGAGACAGGTTCCTTTGTCAGTGTCTTTCAAAACGATCAATATGACTGCCCTTAAAACACTCATAGAAATGTTTTCTGATTTGCCATTTTTTTTTGCCATTTTTTCTGATTTTGGCAAAGGAAGTACTTGATTGATGTTAGGGAAAGATTAAGGTCATGGTTACGGGAAACAGGAGAATAAGACTTACACAATATAACCAATCATAAAAAACACACTAGTTTCAATGAAAAGCTGAACCAACATGATACACAATACACAGTACAAGATACTGTCGGACAGAACCTTCAAGACACTGAAAGAGAATTCGGTTGTGTTTTAGCAACACGTTGCTGTATTACAAGTGACTCTTTAGGCATCAAACATGGGTGTTTTGTAGCAACCTGTCGCTGTTTTTCCACTGGAGATAGTGCCATGGAAAGTGGTTATTTTTTACTGAGACATTGCTGTGTTGTCAGGTGGCTTTGTGTCCTAAAACAGGGTATTTTAACCCAAAATATGATCTTTTCCTAACCATGACCAAGTGTTTTTTGTGCCTAAACCTAACCACATGTCAACTACAGTATACATAAGGTGCTTAGTTATTGTATATGCTTTTCTGTATTCACTGTATTTCATCACTTTTTTGTATTTTAGGACTGTGTAACAAGTATGGCCTCCATTTTCATGCCTCACAGTACTCCATTCAGTTCTTAAAAACTACAGTTCTCAGGAGGTGGGGCTTTTACCACCAGGGTTGTGCACAGGTGTGATGCATAGTGCCGATGATTAGACTGAGATTGGGTACTTTTGCCTGCCTGTCCATCGCTGATTTCAATGAGTTTCAATGTATTTGCTACATGATAATGCAAAAATGTAACCTGTCCATGGTTTGCATAAACCTACAATGCCAACATTTTTTTGCCAATTGGGTTGTATTTTACATGGAAAAAGAAGAGGCTGGTGACTCCATGTTTATCACAACAGATACAGGTCATATACAGGACAACAGTAGCTGCCAACAAACACAGGAAAATCAATCATAGTTGAGAAAAAAAAGTCCAGAAAATGAATAATGGCGCCCACATTTTGACATTTTTTATTGATGCTTTACTGTGTCTTCTGCGCTTTGGTAGATATTTACTTTTTCGTTAACTTGCATTGTGAAGCAATTTGTTTTTATTAATGTGCTTTACAAGCAAATGTTTCTTTGCATAGAGTACATATGTCAGTTGTTGGGTGTCATAAAGTCCATGCTGTATCATTTAGCATTTTATAGATGAGGAGTAGCCTATTTGTTTTCAGAACCAATCATGTTGTATAGTATGATCACAAATGCTTTATAATTAAATGTCTCTCTCAAGACCAAGGTTTATGAGTATATAAGGGAAGGCCCCCAGCCAACATGTCATACCTGCTAGAATCTCTATCTGCACATGCATGCTGTTGTTTGACTCTGATCTTTCTATCTTTGCAGCTTGTCTGTTTCGTTACAACATCCTGTCACTGGTTCACTTCCTCTACCTGCTGCTGCTGCCATGGTTCCTGTGTCCAAACAAGCACACAATCAGAGGTAAGACTGTCTGTGTTTGTACTGCAGGGCTCTTACGGCATTTTACACCAAATTGTTTTTCCTCAGACCCCAAGTTTGTCAAATTAAATGTGATTCCAACACTGTAACTTCAACTTCTGGTATGTAGTAATACCAAGAAAGCCTGGTGAACAGGGCTGGGTTTCATACTGGAAACTGTTAAGGTATCAATTGAAATAAACCAGTACCAAACAGAATTGAAATATCTCCAGTCAAACAATACCTGATTTCGATCCTTTTGGTGCCAGTGTGGGGCACCCATTAGCTCACCTGGTAGAATGGGTGCCTCATATACAAAGGCTGTGTCCTTGCTGTAGCAGCCACGGGTTCCATCCCAAAGCCCTTTGCTGCATGTCATAACCCCTCTCTCCTCCTTTCATGCTAAACCTGTCCTATCTAATAAAGACAAAATCCCCCCAAAAAAATCTTTCTGCGCTGGGGGTCTGATCCCGGACCATCCCGACTCTTTGCTGGATTAGCAGCCTTTGTATTGCTGCCGTCTCTGGTCAATCCAACATCTGCTCAGTTAGCACAAGAAAGCACAAGAGCAGCTGCTAACATTCAAGAGTCAGCCGTTCAACGGTGCCAACAAAATCACACCAACAATGAAATGATGTGAAAAATGTCATCTGGCAGATTTTTGTTGTCAAATAAACAGGAAGATCTGGGTGCTAGCAAGATGGAGAGAAATTCAACATATTAAATTACACATACTACACATTTTGTTATGATACAAAGCTGGTTTAAAATCAACAGTATATCTTTAAGTATATTTTGTTGATAATACTTTTAGATAAGTAACAATGCAGAGCATTTACCTGGAATGGAGTATTTTTTACAGTGTGGTATTGCTACTTTTACTTAGGTGAAGAATATAAATACTTCCCCCACATCTGATACCATGTACGATACATACCCACTGAGAACACACATCCAGTATATATATATGTATATATATATATATAGAGAGAGAGGGGGGGGGGGGACGATGGGGAGTTCCCCTACAGGAAAACCCACTGGCCTGCCAAGATCCTGACATGCGCACACACACACACACACACACACACTGGGGGAAAAAAAAAATCAAGGGCCTAATAGGAAGCAGCACTGTTGGGCCCTAAGGGGAAAGAAGAGACAGTTTAAGTCAGAGCTGGAGATTACTCAACAGTTGGCATGTGTTCAAATATTCAATTATACTCTTATACGTCATGTTAAGGCGCTCATACTTAGTTATCCTTTCAGGAGGTTTAGTCTGAGGATGGTGATGTCAGATTGTTTTGAAAGTCTGAACACTCAGTGGTGCTTTGACATTTGACGTTACACAGTTCACAGTTATTGGGCACTAAATCAAGGATTGTATCTTAAAAGCCATCCAGAGAATAAAGAATGTATATTCTAAGTGGTAAATGCTGAGTCTTTTTGTCAAGCAGTGGTACTTAGTGAATATTCTTTCAGGGTATAAAGTTTATTATAGATTAAAATTTCTAAGCACATTTTTGAAATGAAACCAGGCACATCTTTCCCACATCATGTGTGACAGTGCTGTTCATTCATTAATAATAGTATTAACATACTATTAAATAAACTTAAACAAAGTAAATGTGATTAGAGTGTAAGTAGTGGTAAACTACCCAGCAATGGCAAAACATTTTGCGTGTCAGCAGCAGTGGTGGAGGAAATATTCTGATCCTTTATTTACTTACTCAGGAATATGTATTTAAGTATTAAAAGTAAAAGTACTCATGAGAGAAATGCCACAAATCCTCATATAGAAATCTGAAACCATGAGATGATTGTGCATGAAAAAGTTTCCAATTCATTTTCTAATCAATCACCTAATAATTCCAGCTGCACTCACACAATATCATTTGGTATGTGTGCACAGATTCTAATTTGTAATGCAACTGGTAACTAAAATTATTTCAGTCATGTTAACATGTGCACAGAAGTATGAGAAATGTAAATGCTTTTTGGCAATTAGACCCCATCATGATGTCATATATTCCAGCAGGGTGCTGGTGGTGGTAAATGTAGTGATGAGATGAAGAGGGAGCTGAGGATGTGGATGTGAGGAGGAGTGGGGTTTTGATGAGCTTGTCCTGGGCTCTGGATATGGTGACTGGAGGTGAATGGGATGGAGGAGGGATGATTCCGCCTAATATGACAGCTGACAGGAGCAGAGAGGAGAACAGAGTTATAGTTTGGCAGTAGCAACATGAATGGCTGAAGGAGATCGTGGCAAAGTTGGATTGGCTAACTAGGAAAGGGAACGTCCATAATCAGCTGATTGGTGGAAGTGGGATAGAAAGAGAATTGTGAATGGATATAGCATAAAGAAAGTCTTCCTAATTGAACTTACGCTGAGCTTCATTAAATTACTGCAGTAGAGTAAAAAGTAAAGTATTTCCCTCAGAAGTGCAGTGGAGTAGAGGTATGGGGGCGTGAAATTAAAAAAAACAAGTAAAAGTACTTGAGTAAATGTACTTAGTTACATTCCAGCAGTGGTCAGCAGAGGGACTCACAGTAACTGAAATTACAGTAACTGGGATCAATGGACCAACTCTTGTAGTATTACATCAGCCCTGAAATGTAATAATCCAATTATTATAATTACACTAAAATATAATAATCTAGATTTGATGATATTCATCCTTTTTGTCTTTTTGTTCCTCAAATTTAAAACTTGTAAGACAGCAATTTGTGGACTGTGAAATCAAAGTTCTTCTCTTATTTTGGTAAGAGTTCACTTGACCACTCAAAATGTTCCCTTACCTAAGAGAAGAGCAAAAATAAGAAAACTCTAGTGAATCCCAGAAAACAGTGGGTACTAACAAAATAAGAGCAAATTGTGAGTACGAACAAAAACAAAATATTATTTATATATTGTTTCATGCATGAGGCCCAATGTCAGTAAACCACCTCATTGTCTTTTTCTTGGCTGCTTGCCATTGTTTGCCTGGCGCTAGGCTGCTAGCACTGAATGTCTGAATGTTTAGTAAAGAGGTGTGCTTGGATGGAAATGTTGACACAGATGTGTCATGGGAATTTCAAAGTAAGGGCGTATCTTAAAGATGACGATATGTATCAAAGTTTTAACATTTTTGTAATGCTTTAATAAAAGACTCACAGAGCTACTAGCATAGACTCTTGAGGCTCTTAGTCTTGTTTACATGTGGAAGATGCAAACTGAGACTGGTTTTAGTCTACTCTCCTGTTGAGCTGTTTGTCACAGCTCAAGCACATTCACAGATCGTTATTGGTCTGAAGATTTCAGAACAGATACACCACTGTGTCTCTGCTTTCTGCTGCTGTAAAAGTCATTGGAATCCATTATAAGAGTGTCATGTCCAAACAACCCCCTCCTGTACACTGTAATAGCTCGACAGTTTGTTTTGTGCCTGTAACAGGACCTGCAGACACTCATTGAGATCCAGACAGTTTAAGACATGAAAAGTCAGTGCTGAGATGAGATGATATCTTGCCAGATTGTGGTATAAATAAAACATGAAAGCTGTTTGTATTGCATGTGTGAACAAGTCTAAATGAGATTCAAGGCCACAGTGCAGAGGTGCTCTGTGTCTGCTCGATGTAGAAGGCATTTGTTTGCCGACATATCATCTATTAACATTTCATAGGTTATAATACAAAGACTCTATTGCTGTTTTCTTTGGAAACTTTATTTGGATTGTGTAAAACAGGCAGCATTCTGTATGCCATATCTAATAAACAATGACATATGTGACAACATTTATTGAGGAGGTTAGAGGTTCTTCAGTTTAGTTCTTTGTTTATTTGGGATACTGACATAGAGGTTAGCTCTACATGGTCAATCAACAGCAAAATCAACTTTGTATTTCATCAGGGAGGGAGGCTGTGTGAATGCTACTCTTCATTTATGGCATTGCTTTCAGACTCAGTCCTCCATCAGTGCTGAGGACGAAGATGAAAAGTGGCAGAGGAACCTCCTTCTAGCACAAGCTGTGGCTCTATCTGCAGCAGCCCTGTCATGATTTAACAGAATCAACATGAAACTTTTCCATTTATCTGAATGCCAAAAGGCCATTATTTTAATAATCTCATGATCTCATGGTTAACAAATACCACAAGCATTTGGACCAGAAGGACACTCACGCACAAACACACACACACATACAGTATAAACATAATTCAGTGTTTTTGGCACTGATGTGACTGTGATTGATTATTGAACCTTAACATAATTCATGGTGGATACCTAAACAAGGACATGCAGGGATGTCACAGGTGCTACGTCCATGTGTATATATATATGTGTGTGTGTGTGTGTGTGTGTGTGTATATATATATATATATATATATATATATATATACACAATTAAAAAGCTAAAGGCCTGTATGTTCACCTCCTGAGGAAGTCAAGAAATCCATGCAACCAACTATTAAAGCTGCTGCACAGTTTAGTGACATTGAGTTCCTCTTGGTTTCTTTTAGTGGAAACTACCACACACACACAGCTGTGTTGTGTGTGTGTATGATTTCCATCCAGAGAGGGTTGGGCTAGAAATGCAAACAGTGGCAGGGGAAGTTGCTGCGACTGCACCACTGTGACCCCACATACCATCCTCAGGCTGTGTCAGCTGTAAGTCAAATGGAAAAATGCCCTATATGTTTATTCTGAGTGTGGTCGCAGTGTTAATTTGACAGCTATTTTAGATTTAGTCTCAGCCTGTAGACATAAATGCTTATTAGTTTAGTCATATTTTAGTCGTTTTTATCCTTTATAGCTTTATTCATTCATTCATTTTCCATAACAGCTTGTCCTAATACATGGTCGTGGGGGGGGCTGGACATGTCGCCACACCGTCACAGTGTTGACACATAGACAGACAACCATTTATGGTCACATTCAGTATGTTTACATGGACAGTTTAATTCCACTTTCATTCGGAATGAAAGGCCATTCCGATTAAAAGTGGTCATGTAAACGGTCATTCAAATTGAAAAATGGTCATTCCGATGGAAAATTAAATCCGATTAAAGGGGGTGGTTTATTCCGTTTGTCATTCCGAATGAAAGAATTTAGTGTGCATGTAACCGCTCATTCCTCTTTAAGTTCATTCCACATGCTCATTTCCTTGCCCTTCTGGTGCGATGACGTATATAGCGCACATAGCAACGGGCTGAGATAGAGCAGTCGGACTTGTTGCACTCACCGGTTTCCATATGCCAAAGCACGGTCTTCAATCTCCCTTCTTCGACCTTCTATCTCCCTTCTCCTCCTCAACAGACGAAGCATTAGCAGAGCAAGGTTGTTGT
>NC_065524.1:6909952-6912154 GCF_006386435.1 Epinephelus moara
GAATAAAGGCGATTAAACTGATCTCCCATGTAGACCCTCATTCGGAATGAATATTTCTCATGTAAACTACCTGGAAAAACTTTAATTCTGAATGATTTCATTCAGATTTATTTCATTCTAAATGAGAAGCCATCATGTAACCGCACCCATTGACACCTACGGGCAATTTAGAGTCACCACTTAACCTAACCCGCATGTCTTTGAACTGTGGGAAGAAGCCGGAGTACCCAGAGAGCAATGCTAACATGGAGAGAACATGCAAACTCCACACAGAAGGCCCTAGCTGGCCAGTGGATCCGAACCTAGAACCCTCTTGCTTTGAGGTGACAGTGCTAACCACTGCACAGCCGTGCCGCTCCTTTTGATAGCTTTAGTCTAGTTTTAGTTGACGACTACTCAACTCAAAACAATTTAGTCAACAAGATCTATTCAATTTTAGTCAACTTTTAGTCAAAATCTTTTTTCCTGCAAACTAATCCAGTTGGGCTAATACAGGTATTAATAGTTGGGAACAAGATGACAGGTTGTATCAGATGTTAAAATTTCATTTTGATGTCATATTTTTCTACAACTAAAAATAATTTATACACAAGCTTACATTTTTCCAAAAGTTTTTGACAGGTTTAAAAGATCATTCACAAGCAAACACTCACTGATTATCATTTCAAAAGTTCAAAGTCCCTCTGTTTATGGTCTCAAAAACTTTGAGACTACAAATAACTAATCTGAGTCAAGTAGGATTTGTACCTAGGTTCATTGTAAACTCTGACTTACTGATAAGAAGCAGAAAAATAACTTTATTTCAGCCTGAATTCTTTCTTAATCTGCATCATGATAGAGTCCTCTCGCAGAGTCTGTGATTAAAACTAAACTTGTAGCTGTGTCAGAGAAAACTGTGGCGAGTTCAGACTGTTAACTTACACAGCTGCACTCACAGGTAACTGAACCTCCTACCTGCCTGTCAAACAGGATCAAACCTTAAATCTTCTTGAGACAGTCCGGATCTGAGCAGAGTCCTTTAGGGATTAACAGTCCAGCAGCTGCTTGCTTTGCTGCTATTCAGTGGCTAAAAAGTGGAGCTAACTGCTAACAACCACTGCTGCAACTAACAAACTCCACAAATCCATTCAACACTTCCACCACCCACAGTCAGACACACACAGCTCATTATTTAGTGCTGAATTACAGCTCACAACTCACCAATGGCTAACGCTGCTCCGGTGTGAGTATTTTGCAGGCAAGTGAAACACCCTGGTGCTAACTATTTACTGGAGTTTACAGCCAGTCAACATTCTGATCTCACACCGCTCATACAGCATTAATAAAAATGCACAGCCATTCTCAGCTTCCTAGTTTAAAATATTTTTTTACTACTGTTCATAAAATAATTAATCATTCAGTTCTCCTATCATCTTCTTTTTTAACATTTTCGTCCTGTCTCATTGATGAAAATGCAATGTACATTTCGTCATAGTGTTTATTATCAAGATCCATTTTTAGCTCTTCAACGTTTTGTCTTCGTCATAGTCGTCAAGTTGACAAATTTTTTTTGTTACAGTTTTCGTATATGAAATCAACACTGTATCGTTGGTCTCCTTCACGTCAGTGGTGCCCCCAAAATTTTTTATGGGAGTGTTCCGATGGGGCTACTGAAAACTGTGGAGAAGAGAAATAAAAAAAAGAGAAAGAGAAATATACAGCTTTGATTTAAAGGAGCACATTGATTGTAAGGAACAAAACATTTACTGGGAACAAACCCATAGAACCCATTTTCACTTAAATATTTCAAAGTGAAAGTTCAAGGGACCCCTTTGAAAATGGCCATGCCAGTTGTTCCCTCGCCAAAATGTAGCCTAAAACTGGAGCTTTATTTAGCCTCCTTCCTGACAAGCTATGTTGGCATGGTTGGTATCAATAGATGGTTGGCTTGTTTTACAAGATGCCACTACTTTCGCACCACAGCTTCTCGTCTCGTCTCGTCGTCCTCCGCTTATCTGGGTCCGGGTCGCGGGGGCAGCAGCCTCAGCAAAGAAGCCCAGACAGTCCTCTCCCCAGCCACCTCCGTCAGCTCTTCCGAGGGAACCCCGAGGCGTTCCCAGGCCAGCCGGGCGATGTAATCCCTCCAGCATGTCTTGGGGCGGCCCCAAGGTCTCCTCCCGGCTGGACATGCCCGAAATACCTCCCAAGGGAGGCGTCCGGGAG
>NC_065524.1:6912395-6930098 GCF_006386435.1 Epinephelus moara
GCCGCTTCACACTCGGCTGCGAACCGTCCCAGCGAGAGCTGGAGGTCACTGTTCGATGGAGCTAGGAGGACCACGTCATCCGCAAATAGCAGGGACGAGATCCTCCTGTCACCAAACCTGACACCCTCCACCCCTCGGCTGCGCCTAGAAATTCTGTCCATGAAAGTTATGAACAGAACTGGTGACAAAGGGCAGCCCTGGCGGAGTCCAACCCTTACCGGGAACAGGTCCGACTTACTGCCAGCCACGCGAACCAGACTCGTGCACCACAGCTTCTAAAGACAGTAATAAAAACCTCAAAAATATTTTCGCCCTCGGGGCAGTGGGGGGCCAGCAGTTGTCATGGCCCCCCTTGCCCCCCTTTGGGGCACCACTGCTTCTCATATATTCTCTGCAGTCAGAGCTGAAAAAATTAGTCATTTAATTAATTAGTCAAACGACAGAAAAAATGATCAGCAACTGCTGATTATCAATTAATCATGTAAGTCATTTTTCAAGCAAAAATGCCAAACATGATCTAGTTTCAGCTTCTAAATTGTAAGACTTTGCTTTGTGATAGTAAACTAAATATCTTTGGAAAACATTTGAAGACATATCTGTCCTCCCGAAACCAGGTGTCTGTGCCCTGAAAGTGTTTTCTGCGTGACAGGTTATCGCAGATATTAATTGTTAAGCCCTCTGTATTTATGTTCATACCACAGCTGCCACCATGGGGCCGACATGCAACAAATGTTTCAGGACTGACTTGGCACGACCTCGGTTATTTATGAGGCTGCTGAAAGTGTCTTCACTGAGGATCTACTGACAGCCTGTCACAGATTTCATCACAAATTTATTGTGGATCATACTCCTCATAGACACCTCGCCCTATTAAACCTAACACTGCATCTCCACACCACTATGCATCATGTGTGTATAGTGGGTGGAAGTTTGAAACATTTGCAGATACGAGGCAAGCTTGACATGATATATAGCATTCTCAGTTGACTCAGTAACGAGTGATTTCTTAAATGATCTGGAAAGTCCACTCAATAGAGTGCAGAACTACCAGGCAGCTGCTCAGGCTAATTGAATCCATTCTAGACAATTCTTGTAATTTCAGCACACGTGCTGCAGCACGTTTCAGAGGCGTCACAGAAGCTAATAAAAAAAAATATGCCTCATCTATTTTTGACCGAGTCAAAGCGGGCTGCGCAGAGCAGATTGAGTTATCCTGCTAACAGGCACTGTATGTGAAATATAGATACAGAGTAAATATGAGGACCAATGCATTTTTATGACTAAAACAGAGCCACACATCTTTGATTCGTGTCATTCCTAACTGGACTGGACACAACAAAATACAAAATAACAACAAAACTTGATTAGACCAACAAAAGAAACCATTTAACAACATAGCTACTTGCTTACTCATGGTAGAAGCAAAAATATTAAGGAAAAATGACTAAATCAACAAAAGATGACAAAAACAGGGACTAGTTCAAGCCATAACGAAGGCCAAAATGTGGCCTACAACAAGGCTTGTTGTTTATAGCCGAGCCAATATTCAGAAAACTTGCAGCTTCTATGCGCCGGTTAAGAGGAGTGAGGAGCCAGCAGCCAATGATGATATAAAACAGTCAGTAAAACAGGTTTTTCAAGAATTGTATCATCGTGACCAATAGAGGTCCTTGAACATACAGTCATACATGTGCATAAAAAATATTAGGCTGAGTGGTCCAGTAGTTTGTGAGATGAGCTGCAGACAGACAGATAAACACATAACGAATGCAGCTCTGACATTCTGTAGCTCATTGGTTCTTAAACTTTTTCATGTGGAGGACTCCTTCATTGATACACATTAGGTCATGGACCCCGATTTTATAAGATTTTGCTTCAGGGACCTCAGTCTGAAAAGATTTTTTTTTTTTTGTCAGATATGATTAATACCAGAATTCTATAATTGTCAGTTACAGCTGAGGAAATAACCGTGGAGGAAATGAAACTGATGATCTGAATAGTCACTCTTGTGACTCTTACTCACACTGGGCTCACTTCTATAATGAATCAAACAGTGAAAATAACCTAGTATCCCTTTTCTTTGGGGACCACCTGGAACTCCCTCCCCCTGGTTGAGAACCTCTGCTGTAGCTTATGGCAGTAATGACTCAGCAGCAATGATACCAAACTCAGAACTGCCACATGCCACATGCCACATGTCTAGTGCTCTTCACAAAAACAAGTCCCCACAACTAATGGCCATGAGATCTGCTATCGATTTACACTTCCATCAGGCCATTGTTTCCCTTTGACCAACACGTTGGTTCATAATATAATAACTTGATATTTTGCTGTGGATACCCATCTTCATCATCTGGGAATGATAAGTTTTTGGTTAGGGCTGGGAAATAACTCAGTACTTTCAGAAATCAATGTTAATGTGATTGTATCATTGTAATATGATCATATCATGCAGTGGCCCTCAGGACTGGATTGGTATTATGTTTGCTACATGCATTGACATATGAATAAAAGGCAAACATAACAAACATATAGGTGCTATAGTAATATAACAGAATCGGCACAATTTTAATGCAGTGATCAGGGCAAAGTGGTCTTGGGCACATGGAATTTGTGAGTGTCTCCAAGCCTACCTGCTATTTTAATTCAAGTGTGAAAAGTTTTGTGAAGTGCAAAGGAGCTAGATGTGTTGGCATGTAGATCAGAGGATGTGCTGAACAAGAGTATGTGTCAGAGTATTAATTCAATAATGTTTGTCAGTACTCACCCAGGAAGAGAGAGAGAGTAGGATTCTCCACTAACAGTCACATACAGTGTGTCAGCTGAGTGTTGACTGCACGTCGGCCGGTCTGCATTACAAACATGTTGTGTATGAAATGTCTGTATCCTCTCTGCGCTGCTTTGATAAACTAATCTGATCATGGGTCACTTCTTTCACCTGTGTCAAGGGCAGTGGACCAAATCATTGTAAAGCAGTTGTGGAGGAATAATTTTGATCTTCTATACTTTTATTACTGTCATAAAATCCCATAAAAAGACCACAAGCAATGATGTGTTGTATCGCTAGTACCATGTTCAACAAGTTCTCATAGCAAATTTGCATATATCCTATTCCTAAATTGTTTGTTTTTATTATTGTTTGTGAGCTAAGTTATTTATTTGTGCTGATTTATCATTAGCATGCTCTTGTTCTTAGTAAAATACAATTAATGTAAAAGGTAATAATACTAATGCTACTACTAATGATAATAATGAAAATGATACTACTTCTACTACTATTACCAGTAATAATAACAATAGTATATTTTTAACAACAGGTTGTATAAGAATGCCAGAATACTCTCATTTTGTATGTTTTAAGCCATATTTATGTGCAATGGAATTATTTATTATGTTGTATTTGACTATAAATTAAACTATAACTATAATTAAACTTGTTTCCTCGGGTTAGATCTTCATCCTCTCTCTCTTTTCTTTTTGTCTTCCAGGTCACACAGGTCGCTTTATCAGAGCGGTGTTCTGCACCAGTCTACTATTTGTACTGGCACACATCTGCTTCCAGACAGTACTATACACATATCCACCTCTCAACATCGCCATAGGTGATAACTGTTCGCAATGGGACACCATAACCAGACATATAGGACTGTCCAGGTATGTAACATCAGTTATCCATGCTTCTGTCATTGGTCTGCTATGGTGAAACTTTGATGGCCACATATTTCAAGTAATATAAGACAAGAGCAGATTAATTTTGTTTGCCTCCACAGACGGAAGATGTAGAATATTTCAGGAAATATCAGAATTTCATATTTTCAGTTGCATCTACATACTGGTGTATAAAAGCAGGTGAAGATGGGACAATGTTTGACCTTCCTTGACCTTTCTTTATATGCATGTGTGTGTCTTGTAGGCTTCCCTTGGATGATCCATGGAATTTGTTACGCCTTCTGTGTCCTGACCTGGGTGTGTGTGTGGTTTCCTTGATAACAGTCATCCTCTGCAACAGACTGGTCAGGAACAGAGAAATGGTGGCTGCTGCCAACATTACATCGGTGAGTCATGTGTGTGTGTTTGTGAGAGTGAGAATTATAGCTGAAGGATCACTGTTTTGTTGGGATAAAATCAAAGTTGACACAGTGTTTGATAAATGATGTAGAGGTGCAGTTTACAGTAACTGGATAATCAGGTTTACAATCAGTGACCCTCATGCTCGTCAGTTTTCAGGTTTTATGAGGCAGATTTGCACTAACACAATCTGAGGACTGTACTATGAAGCAGGATTTAGGAGGAGTTAGCAAGAAAACTTCAGGGTTAATGCTGGGTTTTCTGTACTACAAAGCTGGTTCTCTTTTTGTCGGGATAAATCACCATGGTAACTTATGCTGAACAGCTAATGTGCTCCAGAGCAGGTTATATTCAAAGTATCAGATCACAGCCTGTCAACACCTGAACCTTTGACCAATCAGATCACTGAAGAAAAAAGTAGCCATGGACAAAGGTTCGGAGTCCTAGGTAAAGAAGAGTAGCCTATATATTGTTATAAGTCAGTAGAATCATTTAATAGTTTCAGGGCTCTATTTCTACTGGTTTTAAAACAGAGCTTCTAACAAACGGAGAGATTGTTTACACACTTAACACATGATTTTAGCAGGATTTTAATTTATGCAAAGTTTATTTTAGTCCGCAGTGATAGTGTGGCTATTTTATTCTCTGATTCCATCACTGCAGCTCAGAATAACGTGAGACACGTGTGATGAGAACTAGAGAAAAAATATAATATTCTATTGGAAAAATAATCCACACACTGTTAATTGTCTCCTGTTATTATAACTGCAACATTTGGGTCAGATAGACCTCATCAGTCACTAACTAGGCTACTTTTCCACTTTTAACTTCAGTAGCAGAAACAGTCTGGCATCACTTTAAAGTGCTGTATGTGACATATTCAGAGTAGCCGTATCATAATTTAACTAAATAGCAAAAAATACTCTATACTAATGTCACATATAGCCTGGTGATAACTACATGTAATTTAAGTCTTGGCTGACGGTGAATTTTTGGATTGTATTGCCAATGTTTCTACATTTCCCTTATAAGATTACAGAGTATCGTTTACAACCCACACCACTGACATTTTACTGTCTCGCAGTCCCAGACACTTTCGGTAGCATTTCATCTCATATATATGAAGTTGCCTACTTCATTCATGGTTCTTCTGATGATGTCAATCATAATTAGCACCCTGCGTCTTTTACATCACATGGAGGCGCTTGTGGCTGGATAGGAAAACCCAGAGTTGACTGAACTAGTTGATAAACAGGGCCAATGTGATGGGTTAGTCATGCCAAATAACGAAAAGATATCCTGGGTAAGCTGAAATGGTTTTGTAGTACAGGCCTCTGGTTTAGGACTCAGTGACTAATTAAACAAACCTTCAAATTCTAGTCAGGCCTAAATTATATTAACACTGTGTTTATTGCGTTGCCCTACAACAAGGTCATGTTGAATAGTAGCATAGAGAACTGGCAATTAGCTCTTTTATTCACTCTGTAACAGACTAATTGCTATTAGGCTTATGTCTGTGATTTATGGAATGTTTTCTTTGTGTTGCTCAGCAGTAGAAATATATCTGTTTTGACATTTTTTTATGCCTCTGAGCTGGCGATAGCCATGGCCAGCGGTATGATGTTTCAGGTTGTCAGTTCATCGGTCCGTTAGTCCGTCCCATTCTCACATATGCGTTATGTCAAGAATGCCTTCAGGGAATTTCCTCAAATTTGGCACAAATGTTCACTTGAACTCAAGAATGAACCGTTAAGATTTTGGTGGTCAAAGGTCAAGGTCAGTGTGACCTTGCATCTGTCTCAGTCTTGTGAACACGATATCTCAAGAACACCTTAAGGTAATTTGACACAAGCGTCCACTTGGACTGAAGAATAAACTGATTAGAATTCTGTGGTCGAAGGTCAAGATCAGTGTGACCTCACAAAATACGTTTTTGGCCATAACTCAAGAATTAATATGCAGATTATGCCAAAACTTCACACAAATGTCTCATAGGATAAAATAATGAAGTGCCAACATTTTATATATAAAAGGTTGAAGGTCAGTTTCACTGTGACATCATTTGCCATTTTTGTCTCATTCTTGTGATGCAATATATCATGAACATCTCTAGAAAATTTCTGCAACTTTGGCACAAACATCCACTTGGACTCAACAATGAACTGATGAGATTTTGGTGGTTGAAGTTCAAAGGTCCCTGTTACCTGACAGAACTTGTTTTTGGCTGTAACTGGGTAAATTTCATGCAAATGTCTAATAGGATAAAATGATGTAGTGATGACATTTTATATCCCAAAAGTCAAAGGTCAACTTCACTGTAACATGATAATGTGCTGCAGAATCACTTTCTGGCCATTATTCAGTGTCATATCTCAGGAACAGAAGGGGAGACATTTGGTCAGATACTGAATTGGTGACACTCATCTTGGCTGCCGACCTTGAAACTGTGCTGATTGTATCTTCTGTGCTGCTGGGGGGAAGATGTGTATGAAGCATCCACATTTTAGACTATGTTTTTTCTTTGCAGCAACATTTGAAGCATTGTCAACTGTCATGGTTACATATCAGTCTGGACAGACGTGGATGTAAATTGAACTGCGACTTGAATGGTTTATGGAGGCAGACCTACCTTTTGTTTTATCTGAAGTTGCTGCAGTGTTTTTTGGTGCCATTTGGATTACTCACGGTTTTAACTTTTTAGCCAAGCAGCCTCTCAGGCCCTGTTAACAGCCACTATGTTGGTCCTTGTGGAAACAATGTGTTTGTATCCCTCATAAAGGTCCACTACTGTTGTTCTGTCTGTATAAACATGGCTGTCCTCTCTTTTCACTGCTCTGTGTTAAACTCTGTGTGTGTCCACAGAATGTTGATGCAGATCTGGGTTGAATTAGCCTCACTGACTTTACAATGATTGCCCCTGTATAAAACTGTATGAGCTCAGTTCAAAAGGTCACACTAGTTAAAGTGCCTATTAAGTTGTTTGACTTACCTGTTTAAAAAAAAAAAAAATTAGACCTGCAATATAGCACCCGTTACTCAATTAAGATTTTTAGTACCACAGTGGAAACAAATTTTATTACAAGTTCTACATGGGCAAGTGAGCAATTATAGCAAAAGTAGTATTCATTGTGAAAGAACAGTAGAGTTTGGCTTGCCACCTAAGGGCCCTGACACATAAAGCAGGATTTATACTTCTGCGTTGAATCGCCGTAAGGTACGGCATAGGCCGACATGCACTTACCCAGAAATTTAACTACACGTTGTGGTGACGCAGACCTATCTATTTTTGTAAGCTGAAAACTATTTCTCTCTGTGGAAACGAAGCTTTTATTTACTTTTTCATTTCAAAGATAAGAAACAATACATTGTGAGGACAATAAAGCCCCCACAAAATAGCATTTTAAGTCTTGTGTGTGATTTATCCTGGCTTCATATTTTTATTTTATTTTTTTAATGTTATATACTTTATTAATCCCCCTGAGGGGAAATTCAATTTTTTCACTCTTGCTGTCAATTACACACAGGTCTGAAAGACACACACATGCACAAATAGGACCTATACATGCACAAAGTGGAGAGATGTCAGAGTGAGGGGGCTGCCCTTGGTCAGGCGCCCCGAGCGGTTGGGGGGTTTGGTGCCTTGCTCAAGGGCACCTCGGCAGTGCCCAGGTGGTGAACTGGCACCTCTCCAGCTACCAGTCCACGCTCCATATTTGGTCCGGACGGGGACTCGAATAGCGACCCTCCGGTTCCCAACCCAAGTCCCTATGGACTGAGCTACTGCTATGATTTACCCTGGCCTCATGTGATTTACCCTGGCCTCGTGATTTACCCTGGCCTCATGTGATTTACCCTGGCCTCATGTGATTTACCCTGGCCTCATGTGATTACCCTGGCCTCATGTGATTTACCCTGGCCTCATGTGATTTATCCTGGCTTCATATGAGTTGAGGAAATCTCTGCTAGTCGCTAGGCAAATTTATACAATGTAAAATGCCATAGGCTTGTACTAATAACATTAGCATGTTGTATTTGTGGGGGAAATGTGTCCAGCAAAAGACAAGTGCTTTCTCTGTGAATCCTGTGAGTTCTAATTAAGCTGATTTGTGTACTTGTGATTGAAAGTGTCCCTATTAAGCCACGTTTAATGTGAGTTTTATTTCAACTACACTTTATAGCACTTCACAGAAACCCCACTACCGACTAGTGTTTTGGAGGTGTAACTGCAGAGCGACACAGACACACCACAAGTATAAATGCTCACAGCAGCGTAGGCCACATGTGTAGGCTATGGCGTAGGCTCTGCATAGTGCTGACGCACAAGTATAAATCCGCCTTACGCCGACGGTCAGCCGTTGGTCAATTTTGGGCCATTAGTGAGCTTCTGTCACCCTAGTTTTTGTGGTGTGTCCCACACCGTTGGCACTAGTTGGCCCTTGTTGGGCTGTTGTCAAACCTTGTCGGCTCTTGTCAGCTTTTTTTCAACCAATTCAGCCTGTCAGTGAAAGAAATCACAATGATTGGCACTTCTGTTATTGTTCCCTAGCGCACAGTGAATATGCTTTCTTTTTGGGCGGCTGTGGCTCAGAGGTAGAGCGGGTCATCCACTAATCTGAAGATCAACAGTTTGATCTGCGGCTCTTCCAGACTGCATCTTGAAGTATCCTTGAGCAAGATACTGAACCCCATATTGCTCCCGATGGCTGTGTGAGTGGCTCCTTGTATGGTAGCCTAGGCCACCAGTGTGTGAATGTGTGTGTGAATGGGTGAATGTGACTTGTAGTGTAAAAAGATCTTTGAGTGATCAGATGGCAAGAAAAACACTACAAGTGCAGGTCCATTTACCATTTCAGCATCAGGTTGTGCTGTTAATGTGCCAGCTGGGTAACTAGTGTCTTGAATCTGTCCTGAGGGTTCCCCCTTTTTAAATGATGACTACAAACTAGTGCCATCTGCTTCTGTAGAGAGTTATTCCCTCTCATGCAGCTGCAGAATGATGTGCTGGTTGTCGGCTGTAGTCTTTGCGGTGTGTCAAGCGCAACTTTTTTGGCAGAGACACAGGCGACATGAGGAGACACAACAGTGGCCTTTGTTGGTACTCGTTCTTTGATGTCGGTTTGGTGTGTCTGGGCCTTAAGTAAACTCCTTGTATCTCCAGTTTGGGAGATTTTCATAATCTCCGATCAGTTGATAAAAAAAGATAGGAAAGGGATAAGGAAAGGGGTAAAGTGAAAAAAGATAGTTGTATTCGATAAGCTTATCTGGTATTTAATTTAAAACTGTGGCCATAAGATGAAATTTTAAAGTAATTTGTACAATACTGAAATGTGGTGGAGGAAAAGCAGAAAGTCTCAACAATGGATATGTTCAAATAATGTACTTGTAAATCAAAACTGCAGTTGAATACATGTACCTGGTTACTTCACACATTTTGTAAACTTGGTATTGTCTTAGTAATCACATTTCATTAACTGACTTTATATGATATGATCATATTGTGTTTTTGTCTCACAAAACATTGAAGTACAGTTTTTTTCCCGTTAAAGGTCTTTTTGGGGGGAGTTTTTCCTTATCCGCTGTGAGGGTCCTAAGGACAGAGGGATGTCGTATGTTGTAAAGCCCTGTGAGGCAAATTATGATTTGTGATATTGGACTTTATAAATAAAATTGAATTGAATTGAATAAACAGTAGCGCCCAGCAGGGTCCAGCTTTGATAACGTAATATGTGTTGCTCCTCAGTGTGTTTACCAGCTCTCTGAGGTTTGCCTCTATGTTGGGAACACTGGCCTCTGGTAAACCATAAGCCAGAGCAGGCACATTTAGCCTGACGTTGCATGTGATGGAATCTGTGAAAACTGGCATCTGTGGTTTGTCACAGACCTGAGAACAGCAGATACAGGCGCTAAGAGAGCTGGCAGCAGTGTGAACACATTTACAGTGGTAAAATTAGATGGCTTGGTGAACAAGTGTGTCTTGCAAACACGTAGGACAGCAACAAACTCACCTTGTTTACTTCTTATTCAGCTGCCACTCAAACACAGCCATAGCTCTAATTGTTACCATGATCCTTTCCCATTATTTTATGGACATAGTTCATCACCATAGCCCCTTGTCTGATCTGAGTGTGTTTCCACGTCC
The DNA here is from genome assembly GCF_006386435.1 of Epinephelus moara. Classification (NCBI taxonomy): domain Eukaryota; kingdom Metazoa; phylum Chordata; class Actinopteri; order Perciformes; family Serranidae; genus Epinephelus; species Epinephelus moara. The sequence goes on from NC_065524.1 coordinate 6,922,603, forward strand.
CTCCTTCGTTTTACCTTCTCACTTTCATTCTTTTCCGTGTCCACGGCAACCACCCAAACAAACAGTACAGAGATGTAGGTCAGAAAAAGAGGAGGAGGCAATGGAATCTGAGTAAAGTACAAGTTCCAATACAAGGCTTTAGAGTTTTTCATGTTGATATGATAAACAGACAAATGAGAGATTAAAGCATTTCTCGTTGTTTTTGCTCTGCTAGCAGCAGGATCTAATAATGGTGGTGTCAGCTGGTTTGTCAGTCACTGGTTTGGTCCAAAGCAAGCTCAATCCATCAGTTTCTTTTGTCACATGTAAACATATAAGGTTAAATTCCACTGAAGTGTAAAAAAATACCTCAAGGACCAGAAGCTATATTGCCATTTGATATTTATGGTCCCTCGGGGATGCTTGCTAATGATTTTGGTGACCTCCTGACCTTTCTTTGTGTGCCAGGATAAAATTTCCCTTCAACTCCTTGACAAGGTATTGCAGAAACAAAGTATTAGATTTCATTAAATGTACGATGTATATTCATGATCTGCTGAGGATGATCCCTTCAGCTCTATGGAGGTTTTTAGCTCTGATTTCCTACTTACACATCCAGCAGACACAAAGCAATGCTATCATCCAGTAGGAATGGGGTTTGTGTTCACGTGTGTCCACTCTCCTTTTGTGTGTCCACTCTCCTTTTGTGTGCCCACTCTCCTTTTAGCTCTGGCTTGATCTCCACCAATTCAAAGTAAACTCAAATTGATAAAAAAATAGCTCTGAAAGGTCTAGTGTGTAGGATTTAGGGGGATATATTAGCAACAATCGAATATAATGTAATAAGTATATTTTCTTAAGGGTATAATCACCTCAAAATAAGAATCATATTTTCGTTACCTTAGAAGGAGCTGTTTATACCTAGATAGTGAGCGGGTCCTCACTATGGTGATTGCCATGTTATACTGCCATGTTTCTACAGTAGCCCAAAAGGGACAAACTAAAGACTAGCTCTAGATAGGGCTATTCACTTGTCACGTTGCCATCATACTTAGCAGCCACTCTGTGATGAGAACGTCAGAAAAATGTAAAAATGTGGATTTTTTAAGTGAAACTGCTTTATTTATTGTTTTTACCAGGTTAAATCACTGGATCAGTTTGTTTTGGAGAGGAAAAGACCTCTGGGGATATTTCAGCTCTTGGTAAAAACCTCCCGAACATCTGGATCTTAAATTGTACGAAGAAGCGCGTGAGCGCATATTAGTTGGTGCTAGGCTAACGACAGTCTCTGACATGCCAAACAATGCTGAAGAAATACTGCTTTATAATGTGAAACTGCTATTTTCAGTGTTTTACCAGTTTCTACTGGTTTAAATCACCTGGTCTGTTTGTATTTGAGAGGAAGAGACCTCTGTGGATAATAACGCTTCCGGTAAAAGCCTCCTGAACAACCCCCCGTCCCCTCTAAATCTTACACACTGGACATTTAAGCTGCTAAATGTTGCACTGTTAGTTTTGCACAGTAATAGAGATATAGTGGACAGTGTGTTTTTAGAGCTTCAATTCTAGACACAGCTGCTTATAAACTTCATATTTTTTTCTGTAGTGAACAGCATTTCTGTAAACTATTATGTGTAACAGGAATGATCAATTCTTGGATTCTCTCTTGAATGATTTATCATATGTCATAATCAGAGGGTTTCCCAAGCACACTACTCACCCTTGTCTGACTGAATACTTTCACACACAGCAGTGAAGTCACGTTTTGTAGGAGGACGATGAGTTCCTGTGATATTCCTGTCTCAGTAATAAGAAACATGAGACCTTTGCATGAGATCTGTGCCACCTGTTACTGCATTTCATATCATCAGCCTAAGGGTTTTGCTGGTACTTATTCATACTGTGTGCACAGGGATAGACTCTGTGTGTATTTGTATCTACAATTGTGGGCAACAGCACAATTAGGAGGAGGGGTTTCTATTTTTATGCTCCGTCAGACCTATGTTGTAATTATGTGATGAAACCTGATAGCCTTAGTCTTCTTGCATCTGTAATTTTTAACGCTGAAGAGTGACAACATGCAGTAAAGAAAAGTGGTACAATCTGTGTCTGTGTTCAGTGTACAGTTTCCCCCCTGGGCTGCTGCCCTCTCCCATAAACAAGACATGTACTGCAGTATAAGCAGTGTGTATAAGAGTAGGGGCCCTATAAAACTTTCCATTCTTAGACTTAAACATAGTAAACATTTCCATTTGCAATAAAGAAAAATGCTAGAGGTGAGACCAAAAATTCACTTCAGTCCGCCCCCTGGCCTATTAGCCTTCAGTCTGCACCCTTGCTTGCTAGACTTTAGTCCGCACCTCAGCCCACTAGCAACCAGCTTTCAGTCCAGCCGAATTGTGACCAGCCTGAAGTCCTAGTTGGTCATCCCTACCCATGTCCAGCCTGAATTACCAGTCCTCCAGTTGGTCATCCCTTGCTGACACCATAACAGATCTTGCTGATTATCAGTCGGCCACCTCTGCCGATGCCAAACCAGATCTCCTGTTGCCCCCCTCCCTTCGATACCCAGAGATACTTTAGCACTGTTGCAACTCCTGGTCTGAGCTCCTCTTACCAAGCTAGAACTGCCCAATTTCCTTTTAAGATGTTTTTGGCATTTTTGCATTTATTCCCAGGCAAAATAAAAGCATATGGATAAATTTGGCACTAGATGTTCTTTACATACCCAATCATGCGCCTCCCCCAGCTCCTCATTCTCAGATCTCCGTTACATCACCATTAGAACCAGCACAGTAGTATAATATACACCTGAAAGAGGTTTCTCTGCCTGTCCTCCAACATCATGAAGCTGAATTAGGTGCTTCTTAAATTGAGGAGAACGAAGCTTCAAGATTAAAACAAGGGACTGGAGCCCACTGCTTTGTGGCCTTTAATCGTGCAAACAGATGACTGTTTTCAGTATTTGTACATAATGAACAATCATCAGCACACATAACCACGAATCCAAAGTAAATGGAAGGAAATTTGTAAAAACAGCAGAGAAGAGGCCTGAGGCGGCTCCCTTGTGGAACCTCACAGCAAACATTTGCAAAATTGGAAAAGCAGCCATTGTAATAAACTCTTTGAGTAGTGTTGGATAAATATGTTTTGGTCCAAGAGAGTGCAGATGTTGAGGAATCATAACATGCTAACCTGGCACATAACATTCAATGATCAGCTAAATCAAAAAGTGAACTAATCTATGAATACAGCATCTACTTACATACTTTCATCAAGGTTTTTAAGACAGTAATCATTATCACCATCTGTTGTTTACATCAAGAGTATTCAAAAGTCTATAAAAAAGACCTGCAGTAAGAGAGTTTCACAACTCTCAGGATATGCAGGATTCGACCCAAACGCAGACAAAGTGGGCAGGGTAAGTTCAGTGATTTCTTGAAGGTATATATGTAGGCTTGCAGAAAGGCAGAGGGCATCTGGTGGATGGATGGAAAATGGCAATGAAGGGGCTTTGGGATTAGAGAATGTGGCTGGAGGGGAGGGGCAGAGGGACAGACTGTGACAGGACCCCCTCACCACCCCATAGACATCCCACCAGACCGGTCAGGAACACTGAGCAAGGTGGGGGGTGTGGTCTGGAGGAGGGGTTTAGAGACAAGTTGCCTGGGAACTGAAGAACAGAGATGGGGATCTCAAATGGGACAGCCTGGAAGGCAGAGCGGGATACCTCAGGCAGATAGCTTAGAGCTAGACGGAGGCGAAGCAGGAGATTTCTGGCAGATGGGCCAGAGGCTGGGCAGTTGGATGGAGATGGTTTTAAGAACGACCTGAGGGTCAGCAACATAGGTAAGACTGCAGTGGAGGTCGGCAATGTAAGCGGTGCCACCCTGCAGGTTGTCCAGAAAGCAAGACAGACTGGTAGAACCACCCTGGTGGAGGACCAGGAGGCTGCAGGCTAGGAAAGGCAGCCAGCAGCCCATAATGTGATTGTAGGTCAGGGCAAGATGATTGAAAGGCAGGCTGCCGGATACTAAAGCAGGAGGCAGGTGGCAGAAGTGCTGAAGCATCTCCTGTCATCATAGGGACAAACTGGAAGCATGCAGCTCACAGACAAATGTAAACTGAGATGATCCACTATAATTATTTTCAATAAGTGCCTCTCTCTGCTGTTCAAGAACACCTCCTTATCAAGGTTTAATGAATCCACTTACAGTTTTAACAATGCCAATCTATTGCCCAAGTGAAGTCTCATTAAGTTCTTAAAATGTGCTTCTAATTTCCTATAGAATGTTTTTCACCATATGGTTGCCTTGTGCATCATATCTTTTTAGTTGTGTCATATCCTTTCCACATTCTGACATCTTACACATGGAGACAGGTGAGATTCAGCCCTTTGCAATGAGAACATTTGTTTCAGTTGTTGAATATTATAATCACATGGCAGTTTTCAGTTAAGAAACTAACTCAGTCCTAAGAGTTTTTCTGAGTTCTACCAGTTAGGAGGTACTACTAGCTTGAAGGTGTTTAATGCACACAGCCCACATGGAAACACATTCTTGTGCAGTCAAAGCACGTGCACTGTCTGGATCTGCAGAAAAGCTACATAATTGTAATTTAATGTACCACTATACTGTACTTTAATAACTGTAACTTTATTTTTGTCCTTTTCCCGTTTTAGCTCGACGATGATCCAACAGAAGAAAACACAGATGATGAGGAGCAGGAAGAAGAGGAGAAAGAGGCATCAGGAGATGAAGATGAAGAAGAAAAGTCATTAGCTGGTGATCCTGATGAGGAGGTTTCCACAGCAACCAAAGCCAAGCAGCTGGCCGAGCGTCTGAAGGCCACAGCCCGGAAAGTTCTACGGGACCTGGGGAGAATCTTGGCCATCAGCCTACTGGCTTTGGCTGGTAGGATCTGTGTAACAAAATTACCTTCTCAGGTTTCACATTATTTCACAACATTTGAAGAAGAAGAGTTCTGGCATTGGTATTTGGTGCTAATCTTAAATCATCGTTGTTTAAAAACTGATTCATATGTACTGTCACTGAGCACCATTCTGACATGACAAGTATACACAAACACCCAGAAAATCTGTCATATGTGGCCAGTCTGACAGGAAAGCCACTGACGTTATTGTCTGTGCTCTCATACTGAAGGAGTTTAATGTGTCTTTGATTTTTTTTTTTTTTTTTTTTTACCCTAGCAGCCTGCTGCTGCTTCAGCTCTCACAGTTTTTTCAATACTGTTTTTGTGCCTCTGAGCCAGCGAAGCCAAGGCCAGAGGTGTTGTTTTTAGGTTATTCGCCCGTCCCATTCTCGTGAACGCAATATCTCAAGACTGCTTCAAGGGAATTTCTTATATTTTGGCACAAATGTCCACTTGGACTCAATGATGAAGTGATAGGTTCTTGGTGGTCATAGGTCAAAGGTTAAGGTCACTGTGACCTTGTCTGCCTCGTTCTTGTGTATAGAATATAACACCTTTTAAGAAATTTTCTCAAATTTGGCTCAAACATCCACTTGGACTCAAGGATGAACAGATTAGATTTTGCCTGTCAAAGGTCAGGGTCTCTGTAACCTTGCACCCATCTCATTCTTGTGAATGCAATATCTCAAGACCACCTTTAGGGAATTTGAACTGATTACATTTTGGAGATCAAAAGTCAAAGGCGAAGGTCACTGTGACCTCATCTGTTGCATTCTGTTGCAAGGTGACATCTTAAGAAAACATTGAGGGATCTTCTCCAAATTTTGCACAAACGTCCACTTGGACTCAACGATAAAATGATACATTTTTGGTGGCCATAGGTCAAATGATAAGGTCACTGTGACTTCACAAAACATGTTTTTGGTCATAACTCAAGAATTTTAATGCTAATTATGCCAAAAATTCATCCAAATGTCTGATGGGATACAATGATGAAGTGATGACATTTTATATCCAAAAGGTCAAAGGTCAACTTAACTGTGACATCATAATGTTCCGTAAAAACACTTTTATGGCCAACGTTAAATTTCATATTTCAGGAACGGATGAGGAGATATCTGGTCAGATACTGAATTGGTGACAGTAATCTTGAGTGTCAACCTTGAAACTGTGCTAAATGTACAGATCTTCTGTGCTGCTGAGGGAAAGATGTGTATGAAGCAGCCACGTTTTAATGGCAAACACCCAATTCTAGTCTGATTATGTGTCACCTCTACTGTATTTAGTCTGAGTTAAGGCATCTGATAGTACTTAGGTCTGCAGAATTATTTCTGCTAGACCTGCACAATAGAATAATGACAAAGGTTGTGTTGGTGATGTAAAAGTTGCATTATGACAGTTGAAAAACTAAGTGTAATGCTTTGTTTTCTGTTCACACCTCAAAAAACTACAAAGCCTGTAAGATGTATTGGAGTGAAGCAGACAAACAAAACTAACATTAGCACAAAACTACAAACATGCTCTCGGATGAATAATTCGTATGCATTAATTACCAGAACTCTTTCTGTCTGTTCATTATAAACAATAAATTCCAGGGGTTACACAGGTTTGACAGCAAGCCTTTAAGTTTTAGTTGTTTATGTGAGTGTATGTTTATGTTGAATGTTTGTCTCTGACCTCTCCTGCATTTTCCTCGCAGGCATCACACTGCCCTCTGCCTTCTCAGCCATCTACTTCCTGCTTTTCATCGGCGTGTGCACGTGGTGGGCATGCCACCTTCCCATCAGTCACCTGGGTTTCAATGCTCTGTGTGTGATGGTGGGCTTCTTCACGGCTGGTCACATGGTTTGTCTGTACTTGTACCAGAGTCTGCTGGCCCAGGCCCTGTTCCCCCCACACAGTCTGTGGGCCAGGTAAGATGGCAGCATGCTGCACATGATATCATGTAATGTTTCAATTTAGATGATATCAATAATGTTTCAGCCTTCAATACAAGGTGAGGAGACGGGTAGTACACACGACATGAGGTTGATTTGTTAAATAATACCTTAAATAAAATAAAACCAATAAAATATCAGAGACAGCAGGATTTTCAGATTCTGCAGTAAACTGTCCAGTCTGGGAACAACACTGAGAACTCCTTAAATGTTGCTGTAGATAGACTAGACTCACAAGTCAGTCTTTAGATGCTTTGCTTAACTAAAGACTGATGACTTTCTCCCTGATTTTGTGTTTAGATGGGCGGATACAATTTCAGAGTTTAAAAAAACTCCCTACGTTGCAGAACCAATAGTAAATCTGCAGGGCGGTCCTTCGGTGGCTCGCTGAACTCTTGTGCTTGTAAACATAGTCCCACTAGAAACATGTGTAGCGGTACAAAATGGCTCAGCCGCGCTTGCAGAAAACTCCGTCAAAGTTAGTGGATGTTTGTCGCGTTCGCAGCGACACATTCTCGCCAACTAAAAGAAACAAACATAATCTTTTACAAAGCCATGACTCATCCGTCCGGCCGGACTATAGAGGGAATCGCCTTGTTGTTTACAAATACTTCCGGGTAGAAAACCAGCAGAGCTGTTAGCTATATA
>NC_065524.1:6930348-6978438 GCF_006386435.1 Epinephelus moara
TCTCTGTGTGTTTGTTTCCTTGCGGACGAGAAAAGGAGGAGCGCACATTTCCGAGAAGGCATGTCCTTTTCAAAAATGCAAGAGGTGTTGCTTTGTTGCCGGCCGTTTTCTCCGGTGTGTTAAACACACTTTAGAAAGGAGTGTCCCCAGACTATCAGAAGGCGGAGATTGTCTGGTGGCGAGACTATAGATAGACAGGAAAGGTGGGAGAGAGAGAGGACTTAGCCTGTGTGGTGTGCACACTGTACCAGGTGTGCTATAGGTCACCCTGTATCTACGATATCAAGGGTCTTAAATTAAAATTTAAAAAGGTCCAGTTACTAAAATATCCTCCCAGTGAGGCTCCAAACCTCATCATCTCTGATGGTGTATTTCCATTGCATCGGAAAGTCAAAATTCAAGTTCCTAGTTGAAAATTTCAATTGGAACGCCCCCTAAAGTTAGATATAGGACTCTGAAAGTTGGTGGAACGTCACCAACCCCGACTGCAAAATCCAAGATGGCTGCTCTGCACATCAGCAGTAGTGAAAACTACGCTATATGTGTCTTATTGAAATCGTTGTACACACTGTTCTGTCCAACTTCTGTATGTGGACATGTTGCTACAGTGTTTGAATGCGCCAAATACAGCGTAATGTATTCTTATCAACTGGTACTGCTAACAATGGCTAATCTGGCTAGAACTGGTATTGTTTACAACATCTGGTTTTCCAGCGTCTTGTACTGGAATGTGGACAACTCAGGTGTGACCTCATTCCCAGCTCTGACCTCTGACCTCTGAGGTAAATGGAACACACCGTAAAATGCATCCTTTAGGCTAAGTCTATGACTTTTAAATAAAATCACCAATGTACATTTCCATATCAATTTAACAGAATTCAATTCTAAACTAATAAATTAATATCAAATTATGCTATTTAGATTCAGTTTTTTTTTTTTTTTTTAAAGTTGAGTGATTCAAATCTAGTGATACATATTTCAGCCCATGCTCATGTGTCGCTAGTAAGGAAAAAAACAGCAATAGTTACTGTGCCTGATCAGTGTCAAGTCCCTCTTTCCTCCAGGTGCAGCTATTTTTTCTCTCTGTGTGGCGCTGACATTGCATGGAGGGAAGCTGCACAAAAAAATAGACAGAGTGTTCGAAGCTCATGTTCCTTCCTCCCAGGAAATCGTCAATATCTATTAATAGTGAGCTTACAGTGTTTGAAATATCTGTGGAAGTGAATTGAACAGAAACAGTAGAAGGAGATAAGATAGTGAGTGAGTTTAGAGACAAAGATAAGAAAACAGAAAGTGAATGTGTGAGTGCAGAGCAATGTGAGAGGAGGTATGTGTGGAATGACTAGCTAGCAGGTAGCAGTCGATGCTTCGTCACGTCACCTCTCCTGATCAGCTGAATTGCAGAAAGATGAGCGAGCAGTGCAGCATTCCACTTTTACGTACGATCTCTCTCCCTCTCTGTTTCTCTCTCATCTATCATCAGCAGGGCTCTTGCCAGGTCTCTGTCAGTATACCCAGCTGTCAGCACACACTCTGTGTGTGTGTGTGTGTGTGTGTGTGTGTGTGTGTGTGTGCCTGTTGATATTTCTATACTTATAAACTTGATATAAACCTGATTCTCATTCTGATTGCGATTACTCTCCCCCCAGATCATTGCTTTGGAATGCAGATTAGGTTTGGCTGCTCATTAATGATTTCCATCTCCATAAATCCCACCAACTTTTAACGTTCCAGCTGCCCCACATGCCTCTGGTCACAGCTGTATTAATCAGCAATTGTTCAACATGCCATTAAATAACTACCTCCTGTTGTTTTTATCCCCAACTTCTCTCTCTTTCTCTAATTATTTCTGTATCTGTGTTCCTGTACAGACTCTTTGGACTGAAGGACATCATCCTACCAGGAAACTGCTCCTCACCCTATGACCTTAACCTTAATGCCAATCATGATTGGCCAGTTTATGTCAACCCAGGGATACTGTTCCTCCTCTACATTACCATAGCAATTGTTCTCAAGACAGGATGTCATAGCACACCTAACCAGGTATCTGCTACTTCTTCTTCATTGGTAGCAACTGAAATGTAAATGTAGCAGAGAGAATCAGGAAAATTACAAAGAAAAAACAAGTTGGCATTTGATGTTAGGATGGATTTGTAATTGTATAATGAAAGAGATTGCGCTGATGTATGGCAACATGCCGGTAGATACTCTCTTCTGGATGGTTAGCTGTTGCACTTATTATGAATCAGTGGGCTCTAATTTCCCGGCGCAGCGCAGGGTGGCGAACCCCGCGCAGAGCTAGTTTCGAGCAGTGCAACCCGAGGCGCGCTCAGTTTGGTAGTTTGGCAGACCGAGGTGCGCTGAGATGGGTGTGGCGGCGCAGCAGGGGGAGGTGTCGACAGATCCAGCTTGGCGCAGTGACAGTTTCGTCCCAAAAGGCTTCGCACAAGGCGCGCTAAAAGCTCGCCAGCTGAAACCAGGTCTACTGTCAGCGCAGGCGGTGTAAGTGGAAGTTTGGCTGACCGGCGGACAGTGCGCACACGTCACCAAAACCTCACAGGCAGGTTTCCAGAATGTCAGGCACATTAATAATGCAATAAATAGCCACAAAACCACTATTCAATGCAACTATCTGCAATCAGCACATAAATGTATCTCTATATCAACTGTCCCGTCACATCTGATGTCAGATCAAAGGGGATTGGCACCGTTTGGCACGTTTGGCACGCGTAATGGAAACCCAACCTGATTTGATTAACACAGCTGCAAACTAATGAGTTCACATCCCTCTCAGCCAACCACAAACAGCCACAGCATCAGATAGGGAGTATATATTCAGCATCTGTCATCTTAGAAAAGTCAAAAGAAAAGAAACAGAGTGAGACTGCGAGAGAGAAAGAGAGAGCGCGCGCGCACGAGAGAAACGCAACATTGATTTACAATTGTGGTGACCTCCTCCCAGGCTACCTTTGCATCATCAGCCCGTGGAGGTCTGCTCGCAGTTCCGTATATTCGGACACTGCGAGCTTGGACCTCCCGGACCAAAACATCAGTTTCCTCCTGGGAGAAGTTTGGCCGTCTGACGCTGCTGCTCTCTTCTGCCATGGCGAATTGAGTAAACTCTCATTACGCCTTCGCGCGGCGCATTTAAGGGCGAGGAGAGGGGCTCATTTGATTGGTGTGATGTGTGTAAAACCCACTCCACGCCTTCTCTCCTCCCTCTTTCCGACTTGCGCAGGTAGGAGGGACGGAGGTGGGAAAGAGGAGTAGCTGCGCCAGGCGCACGGTGTGCCAAACTTGCAAAATCCGCCTGGCCACACCCAGTTGGCGAAGCGCAGGTGCTCTGCGCCCCCGCCTCGCCCAGTCTGCGAAACTAGAGCCCAGTGTGTTCAGTGAGTCACGACAAGCATCACCTACTCTTCTTTACTTGTTGTTTGATCACAAATCCTGATCAACATCAAATTTTTGCCAATTGTCAACTATTTTGGTAAATTTCCATGTATGGCCCTGATCAGACAGAGCACGTTTTGCAGCTTGCTGCGTCTTTTTTATTGTTGCTAGGCAATCATAGAATTACCTTAAGCTAAACTGTTATTTTCACAATTATCTCACAGTTCATTACAATCTGCATTGTAATGTGGCACAGTTATCCCCACCACAGAATGCCCACCTCTAAATTTATGTGATTGGACAGAACCAAAACATCTGTTTAGCATTTCCACCGCTGACAGTACTCTTTAATGTGCGGAGTTGTTGTCACTCACTTCTCTGTCCAGCTCTCGCTGTGTTTCCTCTTCATCAGTGATGCAGAGGAACATCCACACTTCATTTAATGTCCACAGAATGGGGTTGCATGCTGACATTTTCAGAACAAAAAATATATTTAAAAATAGTGGGTTGAGTGCATTGAGTCCTTGTCAGGCAAGAGCAAGGGTTTAGTGCTGCAGAAGCACAATGGAACAAAGTCAGTAAGTAAGGATTAGGATATATGCTGGTTGAAATTCATAAATATTTTCTAAATGGTTAAAAATCCAATCATCACTAAAGCATATGTCATACAAGAACGACAATAAAAACCAATGGAATGGTCAGAGTTGTCATATTGACATATAGTTCTATTGATTTATTCATGTTGTCCACTTGTGCACTGAGTAACATGCAAGGAAATATTCCACTTAAAAAGTTGATGGTAGCTGCCAGCAGTAGCCTTTGAACAGCAGGGTGATTGAATTATTTTTTCTAAGTCTATAGCTGCTGCTATAGGCAGCAGAACATCCTGTCATTTTTCATATCATAGTTGTAGTTTATTAATGTATGAAAAACTTGCCACGGTATAAACAGTGGTTAGATAACCTTCAAATCCAACCACAACTCAGCCCTGAGCAAAAGTGACAGTCCTCCAATGACAATCAATGGATTCCAGTGTTTCTAGCTCCACCTTTTAGTGCCAGATCTGTGTGCCATGTACCCCAAAAGAGGGGTGACCAAAAATGGGGATGGTACGGATCGGTTCCATTGATACCATCCACAACTTTTCACAATTGAAAAGCATAAATAAGTGTTCCAATCTGTACTGAATTGAACTGAACTGAACTGACTGCTTGGTAGAAATGAGGTTTTAGATACAGTAAGAGCTGTAGTAAGAGAACATTTTCACATTACTGACAATATTCCTGATAACAGATGTTTATGTTGTTTTCTTTTTTGGTCTTTTCTTCTATTTTAAGATCTTTTTGCATCTCTGACATTCTGTGCACTCGTCTACAGTGAGCTGTCAATCCAAATACAGTTTTCTGCTTAGTCCGCTGTTGTTGATATTTTAAATGGAACAGATGTGCATTTAAAAGCGGTGATGACAGTAGAAAAATCTATGATGAATCTGCAACCAATCAAACCTTCTGCATAGTGATTGTAGCTTTTTTTTTTCCTGAAAAAGCTGTCAGTTTGAATATGTATTTCTTCTCAGATGCTGTATTTGTGTTCAGCAGGTTAAGGAGCAGCCGCAGAAGAAAGCCGAAGACGAGGAGATGGTGGAGTTAAAGTCATGGAACCAACAGAAAGAGGACTATGAAGATGACACACAGGTAAAAATTCATATCTCTATGCCTACCTCAGTAAGTCAAATTTTCCCATTTTAAGAAACTACAATGAAAGTATGAACAAATATATCAAGAGTTATATTGCATTCTTTAATCAAACTGTATTTGCAAAGCCTGTATATATGTACAGTTGTGTATCTCAGAAGTGTAAAGTGTGTGTGTATGTATGCTCTTCTGTTTTAGCTCATGCTCCTGTCTATGGGCACAGAGGGCAGCAGAGGAGGAACTTTGGCTGGAGAGAGTCAGCCAGATCTGGGTATCAAATGCTCCATTTTTTTTTTAGAAATCATCTTTGTAGCTAAAACAGAGTGTGTATGTGTAATTACAGCAGTACAATAGTGGAAGATCTGTTCAGGCTTTAGATGATTACAAATAGATTTGACAGTTTGGAGGAAGTCATTTGTGACAGAGAGTTCAGGGTGATTATGGTTACTAGAAGTGACCCATTCACTCAAGATCACAGCTTAGTTAAAAATGACTTCTCACAGATATGATGATATAGAACACATCATATCTCTTGATGATCTTCCTCAGTTGGTTCTTTCTCATGTGATGTTCTGCATACTGTGATGATTGTTGTGTTTGGCAGGTGATAGTGCCCCCAGTGGACCCCGAAAAAGTGAGAGCCCATTTTTCTTGCTGGGAAAGGTGGTCATGCAGCAGAGCTACGTCTGTGCACTCATAGCTATGATGGTAACTATCAGAATATACATTTATAAACTGACATAAGATGTCAGTTTATAAATGTTGCACACTTTGCTATTTCAGTCTACTCAGTGAACACAACTAAACTTGAATAGTTACGATCAGAGACTGATTTCAGCCACTTTGTGTATTCATGTTGAAGACCTATAAAGAACCTATAAAGCACACCAAAACAGCATCATGATATGTATTCACAGAAATATATTTTAGTTAATGGGAGGACAAAAAAAAAGACATTGCAACAAAATATTTGTTTACCTATAAAATCTGATAATAGATTGCAAAATCTGATCCATAATATGGCCGTTGTTTTGAACACAGTCTGTTGTTTTAATGAGATAGAAAAAAAGTTTATAAAATATCATCATCATCAAAAGGTGGTGCTGATAGGTGCTGATACCAGTATCACCAAAAGAGTCCATATAGCCCACTCCTACTATTTATAGCATGTCATAATATGTGTGTAATAACTATTGTAATATGTATAACGTTATCAGAATGTGGCAAAAACTATGAACATGTCCACCCTGTCACCAAGCCTTCATGACAGGGTGGACATGTTCATAGTTTTTGCTAAAGTTAGCATTTAAAGAACATATGGAGGACGCTTTGTTAGAAAAGTGATTCATTGTTGAAGGTAACTGCGTACAGTTTAATAGATATGTTTTACATTTCTGAAAATTTAACTACGACGGAGTGGACATGTTAAAGGAATACCTCATCTGCAAAAATGACCATTTGTATATCAATTACTCACTGCAAGTGTCTGTGAATTTAAGAAGAAAACTTTGGTTTTCTCACATGCCTTCACAGTGAACGAAGAATCCAAAAAAGGCAACCATTCTTTATGAATTAAATACTATAACAAAACATCCATTTATAAACTCTCACATACCTGGTGCAGTATAGGCCAAGTCTCATTTATCCAGTGACTAGCTCAGTGCTTCCCACACACATGCTTTTTTACTAAAACATAATGGGCTCTTGTTTCGCAGACCGGGTGTGGCGGAGGCGCAGCGCACCTGCGCTTCGCCAACTGGGTGTGGCCAGGCGGATTTTGTAAGTTTGGCACACCGTGCGCCCTGGCGCAGCTACTCCTCTATCCCACCTCCGTCCCTCCTACCGGCGCAAGTCGGAAAGAGGGAGGAGAGAAGGCGTGGAGTGGGTTTTACACACATCACACCAATCAAATGAGCCCCTCTCCTCGCCCTTAAATGCGCCGCGCGAAGGCGTAATGAGAGTTTACTCAATTCGCCATGGCAGAAGAGAGCAGCAGCGTCAGACGGCCAAACTTCTCCCAGGAGGAAACTGATGTTTTGGTCCGGGAGGTCCAAGCTCGCAGTGTCCGAATATACGGAACTGCGAGCAGACCTCCACGGGCTGATGATGCAAAGGTAGCCTGGGAGGAGGTCACCACAATTGTAAATCAATGTTGCGTTTCTCTCGTGCGCGCGCGCTCTCTCTTTCTCTCTCGCAGTCTCACTCTGTTTCTTTTCTTTTGACTTTTCTAAGATGACAGATGCTGAATATATACTCCCTATCTGATGCTGTGGCTGTTTGTGGTTGGCTGAGAGGGATGTGAACTCATTAGTTTGCAGCTGTGTTAATCAAATCAGGTTGGGTTTCCATTACGCGTGCCAAACGTGCCAAACGGTGCCAATCCCCTTTGATCTGACATCAGATGTGACGGGACAGTCGATATAGAGATACATTTATGTGCTGATTGCAGATAGTTGCATTGAATAGTGTTTTTTTGGGTATTTATTGCATTGTTAATTTGCCTGATATTCTGGAAACCTGCCTGTGAGGTTTTGGTGACGTGTGCGCACTGTCCGCTGGTCAGCCAAACTTCGGCTTACACCGACTGCGCTCCCCTTGCGCTGACAGTAGACCTGGTTTCAGCTGGCGAGCTTTTAGCGAGCCTTCTGCGAAGCCTTTTGGCACGAAACTGTCACTGCGCCAAGCTGGATCTGTCGACACCTCCCCCTGCTGCGCCACCACACCCATCTCAGCGCACCTCGGTCTGCCAAACTACCAAACTGAGCGCGCCTCGGGTTGCACTGCTCGAAACTAGCTCTGCGCGGGGTTCGCCACCCTGCGCTGCGCCGGGAAACTAGAGCCTACTGATTCAAAACACTTCAGCACACAAGTAGCATGCCTTGGCAAGTGTGCCTTTAAACTCTGATTGTGTATTCCATTGAGCTGAGTTCAAATACACACGCTTGTGCAGGCACACTTCTTGGGGGGGGGGTGGTACACATGCTGCATCTTTAATCTTCTGGAAAATGCAATCAGGCGCTGGGTGCTACTCTTGCACCTTGTCTGTGCCAGCTTTTTAGAGCGTGGCAGAAATGTGTGCACACCACGACATTTGAGCGCGGCTGCCGCACATCTACATTGGAAACAATGAATTTGAGGGTGCAAAAATTGTGGCATGTGTACAGCCCCTTATACAGTGTGAGACTGTCAAGTGATGAGTAGTGCTCCCTGAGAGTGCCTGAGCACCGTGTGCATATGTGCATATGAGCTGTGCTTGAGCAAAGTTCAAACACACGCACCTACTCAGGCACACCATGCAGGAGACTGAGTCATTTATAATAAAACCTTAGAATTACATTATGTCCCTGTATGTCCATGGTGACCAAGGGACACTGAATGCACTTTTTAATGATTTTGACATGTGTTGTTTCTATGTTGTTTAGGTTTGGAGCATTACGTACCACAGCTGGCTGACCTTTGTGCTGCTGCTGTGGGCCTGTCTCATCTGGATCCTGCGTGCCAGGTACCTGCAGTGCTGACACAACGTATCAAGAGTCTGATAAACACCCTGATTATCTTTAAATGTTATAGTTTTAATTGATGCTTGGTGAATGTATTCATTGATTTCTCCAGATATTGTGTTGGGTCAGTGTTTGCTCTTGTTAAGCTAAACAAATACACATGTTGTTTTAAAGTGATTTTGTGTAGATTTCGCAGGCTACCTTATGACTGAACCCACACTGATGTGATGTTTCAGGGTTTAGACTTGTACTCAGATAGCTATCTCTTTTTGCAGACGACATGCAGCCACACTGTGCTCTCCGTTCATTCTGCTCTATGGCCTGGCTCTGTGCTGTCTGCAGTACGTCTGGGCCATGGAGTTACAGCCTGAACTGCCCACCACTGTGGGCACCATGAGCCTCAGACAGCTGGGACTGGACCGAGCACAGTATCCCTGTCTACGACTGGGAGCTTTGGTAAGACGAGAGAATAGATACTGGGTGACTGAAGTTGCATAGTTGCAAGTTGTGACATATTCTGCACAATATTTTTCAGCTCATGATCAGAAAATACCTGTGGGCTCTGGTCCTTGACATGAACAGGTCAGCATCAGGTTTAATATTGTTGCAGCTCATGTCAATCAGCTTACCTGTAGCTGCGGTCTTACATCCTCAGTAAATACCCTGCAAAATGCAAAATAACAATAATGCAAAGTGTTGTCCTCTCAGGGTAATTTGTCAGTTTAGTTTTGAGTTTTACTCTTCAATTATGCTGGGAAAATATATTTTAAAAGATCAAAGTCTTGACCATTAAACCCTGCAACTGGCCAACCTCCCAATGATTTAATTTTTTCTCGAGAAGCTAACATGATGGATGTCAGAGGTAAGATCTTAGGCCAGAGATATACTTGGTTTTAACCAGCTGTGTCATGTGTCACATACTTGCCTATGTACTATGCGTGTTACTGGACGATTGCGCTAGAGGGCACACCAGAGAACTTAGACTGTATTGAACTTCCAGATTTGCATGATGTAAACAATAAACTCGGCAACACTCAAGGAGATTACTGTATTGTTAATTTTGAGATCATCGTGGATCACAGCAAAAAAAGTGATAATTTCAGGGGACGTGCACAATTAACACTCCATACAGAGGCAGATGATGCGAGGCAGCCATCGCATGCACACAAACGCATAGCTGAAAACAAGTATATCTCTGACCTTACAGAGCTGACAAAAAGTTATATATTAATTAATTTCACATCAGTCATAGTGGCTATTTAATTTGTCAAAGTTGCGAACAGTTATTTTAATGCTAATCAAAATACTCATTTTAAACCACAATTCTTATTTAGTTTGGATTTAGAAGGGCTACTGAGTTGACCAGAGACACACCTGATAGCAAAATGATTTAATGAATTTGTCAAAAAATAGAAAGCTGACCAGAACTTGAGCAGCATTCCCACCTTTTTTCAAACCAGGAAATGAGACAGGAGTCCTCAGGATATAGCTAACCCCTTTTATGCCTGATTAAATGATGTTTTTGTAGAATTTTGATGGAGTTGACAAAAACTCAGGCAACATCTTAACATTTTAACAAAAGAAAAAAAGGTATATTTTAAAACAAAGGTAATTATAACAGTACATTTTTACACCGATGTTATCAGTGTGTACTTTGAGTTTTAGATTCTGAAGGCTTTTAACCCATTTTTTAGTTGTGAAATTTTGTCTGGGACAAAGCTGTTCTCTGGCACAGAGCAAGTTTAGAAGTAAAAAAAAAATGAAAGAAGACCAAAATATTTAGATCATTTCGTCATCAATCGTTGGTTGATAAGTTAGCATTTTAAGGTTGTTTTTGTTCAGACATGATTTGTCCCACTTCTAAAGAATGTGTGAAATATGCCCTAAAAAGTTGCATAGATTTGAACAGCTGAGTGACGGGATGTGTTGGGATTCCAGCTCAAAAGGTAGACCCAAGTGCAGAAGACAACTATGAGAAAGATGAATTTCAGGAAGGACATGGTTGGGCTTGAGTTGCACAGGTACAACAGGCAAGCGAGCAGGTAGACAGGTTGATGGGGGATAATCCAGGTCACGAGGGTAAGACAGTTGGTTGAAATACTGCAAGGGATGATGAGATAATGAATGATGGGTGTGTAAGCTGAGGGAGGTGATGCGCCCATTGCAGGCTGGTGTGCGGGTAGACTGGGGTCAGGTTAACAAGACAAGAAGAGAGTCTCACACACACACACACACACACACACACACACACACACACACACACACACACACACACACACAGACAGAGGCAGTAGAGACAAGGGCACTGGTGTGAATATGACAGGATGGGTCATTTTGCTGGTTAGAGATGCATTTCTCAACTTCTCAGAAACCCAGTGAAATGAATTCTTGCTCTTTGTGTTTTTGTGTGTTTTTCCATCTCTCTCTCTCTCTTTTTTTGTAACTGTCTCTCTCCAGCTCCTGTACACTTTAACCTTCTGGCTGTTAGTACGTCAGTCAGTGAAGGAAAACTTCAGCAGGAAGAGGAAAATGGTCACACCACTACAGGAAGTCACTACAGGAGGTCAGATATCTTTAACACACACACACACACACACACACACACACACACACACACACACACACACACACACACACACACACACACACACACATNNACACACACACACACACACACACACACACACACACACACACACACACACACACACACACACACACACACACACACACACACACACACATTTGGATACATATTCACACTGATATTATGAACATAAAAGTAATATTGAACAATATTAACTTCTGCTGGAGCCCTTCTCCATTAGGCTAAAACACACATGCATAACATACATACTTTTTTTAGGTGCTTATTATATTATCAAATTATGTTGAAGTGAGAGTTCAAGGACCCCTTTGAAAATGACCATGGCAGTTGTTCCATCACCAAAATGAAGCTGAACTTTGGAGCTTTATTTAGCCCCCTTCCTGACAAGCTATGCTGACATTGTTGGTACCTAAGATTCCAAAGGGTGTCCAGTTTCACAACATACCAATATTTTTACACTATAGCTTAAAGAATCAGCATACCACAGCCTCTTAAAGATGGTAATGTCGGCCTCCAATTATTTTTGCTGGGGAGGCATGTGGGGGGCAACACTTGTATCAGGGTGGCCATGTGGTCACAGTTTGCTTTGGGTTGAAGGTCAGTCTCCTTAAGACCATTTCCTGGCACAAGCATTCTTTACATCCTCTCCAGAGGATGAACCTTTTCAATTAACTTAAGACTTTTTTCGAGGGCCACCATCAGGATAAATTTCCAGCTTTGTACGTGAACATAAACTTTCTACACAAATGATAACATATGTGCCTAGTCTTCTGAGCATGACACGTTTGTCCCCGTTTTACAGTCCTTCTTACTATACAATACCTTCCTGATGACTCTTCTTTTACATTTTAACATCAACGTCTAAACCCGCTTCCCATCCCTCACCCCTCTCCTCCCTCTCTGTCCTTTTCTCCTCATCAGAAGAGGGAGCTGCTAATGAATCAGTGCTGAAGGTTCTAGGAGGCATGGTGATGAGCTGTTATGCCAAATACTGGATCTATGTGTGCGGAGGGATGTTCATCATGGTCTCCTTTGCTGGAAAACTTGTCGGATACAAAATCATCTACATGCTGCTGTTCCTGCTCTGCCTCTGTCTCTATCAGGTACGAACAGACCTACAGACCACTTTTATATATGTCTTCAAAAATAAACATTAAAACCAAAGATCTCTCGTATTGAGTAATGACTTGCCCCTCTTTCCCAGGTGTACTACTCTCTGTGGAGGCGTCTGTTGAAGATCTTTTGGTGGCTGGTTGTGGCCTACACTATGCTGGTGCTCATCTCCATCTACACTTTCCAGTTTGAAGACTTCCCTGGATACTGGAGGAACTTTACTGGTTTCACAGAAGAACAGTACGTTCTTGTACAATAGACGGAGACTGTCTTGTGTTTTCCTCTATCCTATTAATATGTCTCTGTTTATCTTTCGAGCTGTAGACTGGTTCTGCTGTCATTAATTTCTTCTATAATGTTTAAACATTACCCTGCCTAAAATACTATTTAAACTACTCATGACCCAAAATATCCTCAAGCATGACTACAAAGCAAATGAAGGTAATTAGGCCTGTTGACCCATATTTTTTTTTTGTCTTGTCAGTGCTCAGGGTAAAAATGGATTTTCCTTTTGTCCTTGTTAACCTCATGTTCCTTCCGCTCTGTGAGCAATGTGTGCAGTTTCACTATCTGGAGTGTGGTAACTAAGCACAGTAAGATAGGAATGAGAATAAGAGTTTAAAACTGAAGTAATGAAGGTGTAATTGTGTTCCTCTGTCGTCCTCAGGCTGGCAGCGATCGGTCTGGAAACATTTGCTCTGTCCGAACTCTTCAGCAGTATTCTGATCCCTGGCTTCTTCCTGCTGGCCTGTATTCTGCAGCTGCACTACTTCCACAAACCCTTCATGAGAATCACTGACCTGGAGCATGTTACACCTATACACAAGTAACACAACCTGCACACTCCTACTAGTCATGTCCTATCAAAACAAAAAGATTTACATATTGCTGGACAGTGTTGTTCAAAGCCACGGTGAAATTGCTGCCTTGTCGCCAGAAGAAAATGTTAGCATTGCATTGTTGTTCTTGTTGTTTCTGCAAATCACGATTAAGTTACATTTGCATGTTTCATACATATCATATCAACATTTCTAAAATGAGGTAGTATATGTGCTGACTTTGTCATTGGGACATGGAGGGGATGGTAGATGGTGTGATAATGAGGCAAAACTCCCGCCAAGCTGCAGACCACTGTTCAAGACAAACAAACAGTACAGGTTGTTTTTTAGCAACACATTACTGTATTTCCAGTGTTGTTTTTAGACCCAAAACATTGGTGTTTTTTTAAAAGACCCATTGCTGTTTTTCCAGTGGGGATAGTGTCACGAAAAGTGGTTGTTTTGTTATCAAGACAAAGCTGTTTTTTTCAGTAACAAAGTGGGTTTTGTGCCTAAACTTAACCACACATTAACCACAGTGTTGCTGAACTGTAAAGTTTCAGCATATCTTCTACATAATGATGTACAAATATAACACATATCTGTGGTTTGCTGAAGTGTACAGTGCCAACATTTTCTCTGGCTATTAGGTTAGAAATTAAAGTGTGTCGAGTGTCTTAACTGTGTTTTCTGGCATGTGACCTTTGAAGTGGAAGTGAATATCTGGGTGGGATTAATCATGAGAAGGTTTTTAAACCTGCAGAGAGATATGGAGCATAGAGGACTTTTGGACATGTGCATTATTAGACCAGGAGGAGGACAAAGGAGAAATTAATAAATTAGACCTTGTCCACATTCTTTGGAATGTAAATACAGTTTTTGCCAGCAAAATCCAAACACAAAGCTCCTTTTATGGTATAACTCTGCTACCCTCTTTAACTCACAAGCTAACATCTCAGTTCAGTTTTACATCATGTGTGGGGTTAACTGGTCACTGCAAATCACATTTGACATGACAAATTTCTGAATTAGCCCCTCTGTTCAAGATGAGTCATCAAAACTATCATAACCTCTTCAAGAAGAAGAAAAAATACTGTAGAGAATTTGTTTTAGAGATAAATGAACAGATGCCGTACATAGTGCTCCATGTAGGGAAAGAGAAGAGGGAAATGCAGAGATGTCAAAAGAACAGCTAATGAAGCTGCACAGTTCAGTCACAGTTTCTCCAAGTCATTAAAAAAACATTTAAAATATATGGAACGAGTGATTCAACCTGCAAATACCTGATGATGATTACCTAGAAACATGTTTAAAGCTGTTTTTACTTTCTAGTGTAACAAGACATAATTTAAGCACCATAGAGTGTAGAACATACAGAACTGACCACTACATTACTATGATTTGTTAGTTTAAAGGGACACTTCACCTCAAAATCAAAAATACATATTTTTCCTTTTACCATGTAGTACTGTTTATCAGTCTAGATTGTTTTGGTTTGAGTGGCAGTGTTGGAGATGTCAGCTGCAGAGATATCTGCACTCTCTCCAATGTAATGGAACTAAATGGCACTCAGCTTGTGGTGCTCAAAGTGCTGCCTTCTGCACAGGGATATGGTTGGCGGGTGTAGTTCGGTAAAATAAAGTTGTTCCTATATGAAACTACTGAGCAACGTGAGATGATGATTTCTGGAAAGAGATATTGCTACTCAGTTTTTCAAATGTATTATTATCCAAATAGTGTTGGGCAAGTTACTCTCAAAATGTAGTACAATACATATTACTAGTTACCTTCACTTGAAAGTAATAAGTTATTTGACAATATTACTCTCTGCTTGTCTGACCCATTCATGCATTCACATACAGTGGTTACAACTTTGTATTAAAATCTCCTGCTTATATTAATAATAGTGTGATAATATAGAACAATTAAATAGCCTAGACCTTTTAAAATATATGAATAGCCTTGGAAGCAGTGAGGGTCAGGCAGAGGATCAAAGTCTGTAAATTATGAGATATGGATAAATATATGGGGGCCTATGATGCAGTATGAAACACAATAAACAAATGTTAAGGTTAGTACAACAAACAAAATGGCATGCGATTAAGTTGCTATGATGAGCACAAAAAAACAGTCTTAGGACGCAAAAATAGAATGGGATACAATGACACACTGGACATGATAATGCACACGATCGCAGTTACCCTTCTATAAGGTAGCTTATGATGAATGACATGACGACACAACAACCTTTGGGGGATGTTTTTTCTGTCAGCACATGGGTGGAAGTGGAGCAGTGTGGATCAGTGTGGATGAATGAAAAATGAAAACAATACACAATTTATTTCAGGTGGTAACACATTACGTGACATTGTAAATGTAATAATACTACCCGTAATCCTGTTGGAAATGTGTTATATAAGTTCACTACTGCTAAAGCGTAATATATTACTGTAAGACGTTACTTTTGTAACGCGTTACTTTTATAATGCATTACCCCCAACACTGGTTCCATTACATTGGAGAGAAGTCAGACATCTCTACAGCCGATATCTAAAATAGAGCTCACACCAAAACAGTCTAGATTGATAAATAGCATAACAGGTAAGAGGAAAAACATATATTTTCTAATTTGGGAGTGAGGTGTCCCTTTAACTTCAGGGGAATCATTGAAGGTTCTCAAGAAAGGTTCTATGCCCTAAACAGGTGCTGTATTTTCAGGTAATATTTACCTGATCATTGTGAAATTAATTTGGTAGATAGAGGTCACATGATGAATCATCAATTTATCATGATATTGGAATTTTTGGAAAATATTTGAATTTTGCACTGATTTTTATGATAGAAATAATTTGGCAGTTAATTATCCAAGGGGATGCACTAAGATACTTTATTTAGCTCTGTGATTTGTTAATTTTAAAGAAAATGTATCCAATCATAAAAGAAAGTCTGGGATATTTAATAGATTGGTCCAGTCTTATAACATAAATCACATTTCTTCTTTCATGACCAATACTATATGTTAGACTGGAATTTGGCCACCATTTTTGTACTTTTAGCCACAGATGAATATCTATATTCAAACTTTGCTTCTGCTGGTGGTGTTTCCCATCATCATGTGTCACTGAGGAATTCTACATTTTTCTTTTTGCAAGAACTAATGAGACAATTTGCCTCCAGGAAGAAGAGCAGTGAGCAGTCTGAGCCAACTGGTTCTGGTGATGTGGAAACGAACTTTGAAGAGGAAGACCTGGGGACTAACATTGATGAGGAGTCTGAAGATGAAGGTGAAGGAACAAAAATGGCACTTTATATTAGAGACATATTTTCACAATGGAAATGTTTATTGACACACAAATTAGTATTAATAGTTTTTTCTTGTAAAATGACTTCTCTATTTATGGACTTTTAAGGGTTTGGTTTTCCAAGTGAGTACACTTACATAAATTCATGTCACACAAATGTTTTTAAAACTCTTATTGACTGATCTGTTTTTCTGCTCCTCCCATATCCCCCTTGTCCTCTCTTTGTCCATCTGTCCTGTCTCTTCTCTTACTCAGTGGAGTTGGTGCCCAGTAAGTGGGGTCTGGTGATGGATAGGTTACTGGTCCTGTCTAGAAGGTTCTCTGACATTCTCACCAAAATCCAAGTGTTTCTCTGGAGGCTTCTGGAGCTCCACATCCTCAAGATGGTGGCCTTCTTCTCTGTGTGGGTTTCGCTCCAAGAGGTAAAGGCAGGGGGATTGGGTGTGCTTGTAAAGGGGGTGTGACAAAGAAAACACTGTACAGCAAATATAATACTGCACATATATGATACCTGACATAAAGTTCTAAAACATGTTCATTTTTGAATAGCTGCATATGACGTAAATGTGTCTGTGTTTGTCTGTAGCCATCTGTGATGAACCTGGTCCTGGTGGTACTGTGGTCTCTGGCCATGCCCTACGGTCGCTTTAGGCCCATGGCTTCCTGTCTGTCTACAGTCTGGGTGTGTGTCATCATCGTGTGTAAGATGCTGTACCAGCTCAGTGTTGTCAACCCTGATGAGTATTCCAGTAACTGTACCCTGGTAAGACACACATGGACACACATTCTGCATCAACTATATCTGTTTCAACAAGTACAATGTTATATTTCAGTCAGTCATTAATACCAACATGCAGTCCTGGAGGATGAAGGGGAAAATAGATAGATATATACCAGTCAACCAAATCATTAAAACCACTGACAGGTGAAGTGAATAGTGATAGAGGTCACATGATGTGAAGTGAAGTGGTGGGAAACTTTCGGTTCTGCCGTTCATGTGGATGCCACTTGACACACACCACCCACCTAAACACTGTTAGAGACTGAATACACCCCTTCATGGCGATGGCACTCACTGATGGCAGTGACCCCCCAGCAGAACAATGCACCATGCCACACTGCAAAAACTGTTCAGGAATGGCCAGAGGAATGTGACAAAGAGCTCAAGGTGTCAATCTGGCCTCAAATTTCCACAGATCACAATCTGATCAAGCATCTGTGAGAATTGCCGGTACCCCAGAGGTCCTGTGTTCATGCCTCCTCAGATCAGAGCCAAGTCCACTCCACGGTGGGGATCTGGCCTGTTGAGGTATGGACACAGGACCTCTAGGGCTGTCCTGTGATGTCTGGCACCATGAGTCCTGTGGTTTGTGAGGTGGAGTACCAACATGGTCCATGAATTCTAGATAAGTTCTGGGTACTTTTTTCACCCCTGGTGATTTATTTCCTGATAAGGCAGCGCTGGCATCACTTTGCATTGAGAATGGTACTGAGCACACAGCCTAGTTGTTTTGGCAAGCACAGGAAAATGAAGGAACTGCTGAGCGCCTGTCAAGACAATAAGGCTGAATTTAAAAAGAACAGTTATGGAATAGGCTATTGCAGTTTATTCAGTTATGCCACCTACTGGTGCAGAACTGCAATAGCCTATACCACAAATATTATCTGTGTTTATTATTATTATTATTGTTGTTTCATTGATGTTTGAAATTACTGGGAGCTATTAGATTTTTGATTAGCTTAAGTGCAAATTTTATTAAACTTTCAAGAAATGATTACATTATTGGGTGCATTTGGCCTTTGCAACAGCAGTGTATTATGCTTGCCTGTTGCAACATCTACTGTTGCTGAGCACTGGGAAATGTAAGTCTGAGTTTAGGCAGTCAAGTCAGATCTGAAAACCAGAACTCTCAGCGTCGGAGTTTTTGTGTCACTGGTAGTGGTCAACACCCAGTCATAAGATATCTATAAGCCTCACATAGATATTTTATTATAATTTTTCACACTGTCATGTCTGATGATTAGATGAGTACTGCAAAGACTGCAGCATTGCTTAACCTTTTTAAGGCATCAATTCCCAAGGGCATGAGTTACATACTGTTTCTATGTCCAAGGTTACAACTCTGAGCTATCCATCCATTATTATCTGTAACTGCTTATTCTTTTCTGGGTTGCCAGACTATCACAGTGCAACTCTGAACTAGATATGTTAAAATAAAAAAGAAAAGAGACCTGAGGAGGCAGCAGTGCTCTGTCAGCATCATGGCCATCATCAACCCTGAATACTCTTCTCTCTCCCTTGTTTTTCCCCATGTAGCTGGGACAACTGGTGCTGTAGAGTAACTTGACCTGACAGGATGCTGATGTGACCCAGTGGGAGCTGGAGTTATAAGGTGTTGATTGTCCTGCTTATGATTTAGTTTCTCTCATCTTTTCCTCACAGCCTCTAATAAATGAAACCAACCTGCTGCCAGAAGAGATGAAGAACTCCTCTCTGTATAAGAATCGAGTGGATCCAGCCAAATGGTTTGGCATCAGGAAAGATGCCACAGTACTGGGATACAGCAAGGTAGATTCAATATATGCTTCAATAAAACAGTAGTTTTTGGAAATGGTCCAGTTTTTAGTGAGACCATTGCAGCTGGCAGCAGCGAAACAGGCTTCAATCTTACCACCTGGGGCAAGTGTGCATTGTCAATTTACATCCAGTGTGTTTGTTTTTGCAATGACAGATTTCGATTGTTATTCTAAGTGTCCGACAAATAATAAAAAGAATTGCTGCAGAGATACACCTTTTTTAGAGTGAGGTCCTAGATACCATCAAAACTTATTTTGTTATCTGGGTGAAGCAAACCTTCTAAAAAAAACTGAAAAAATCTACACTATAGTTAAGTGCCACAGACACAGTTCATTAATAAGGCTACACATCCAGCCTTTATGTATAATAAAGACTCATAATTGAATGAGTGTCCTGCTTTTTTTTTTTTTACAGGACCATTTAATGGTGCTGATGTTGTTGGTGTTTGAGGCAACAGTGTATCGTCACCAGGCTCACCACTACCGTCAGCTCCAACGATCTCCCCCCACCATCCCTGCTCTGTTCCCCGCTGCCACCAGGGACACGCTGGACAAGGGCCTCATCCCCTGCTTCAAGTACCTGCTCAACTACACCTTCTACAAGTTTGGATTAGAGGTAGCTGGGAGAGATCACGTCATCACTAAACAGGAAATTTAAAAGAGATAGTAAATGACGGGAAAAAAAATTAACAAGAGAACTGATATAAAATGAGTTTTCTATTGCAGTATTTTTTTATGTAATTCATGACACATTAATGTGAGTTACTCTTAATTTTTTTTTTTTTAATCACCAAACACATATCTTTTCATTTTTAAAAATCACCAAACACATATATTTCTTTTTTTAAAGATCTGCTTCCTGATGACGGTGAATGTGATTGGCCAACGGATGAACTTCTTGGTGATAATCCACGGCTGTTGGTTGGTGGCCATCTTGGTGAGGCGGCGGCGGGCAGAAATTGCCAAGATCTGGCCCAAATATTGTCTGTTTCTGTCCATATTCATGATCTACCAGTATCTCCTGTGTGTGGGCATACCTCCTGCTCTCTGTATAGGTGAGTCCTGACGTGCAGTAGAGTCTAACCTAGCACCCTCAGCATATTTTTCTTGTTGTAGTTTTTGTACCTGTGGATTTTGGCTCTGTAATCTTCAGTTATTGTTGCTCTTCCTGGGGTTTCTTCCATTTTTTTCCCTGTAAAAGGTTTTTTTGGGGGTAGTTTTTCCTTATCCGCTGTGAGGGTCCTAAGGACAGAGGGATGTCGTATGCTGTAAAGCCCTCTGAGGCAAATTGTTATTTGTGATATTGGGCTCTATAAATAAAATTGAAATTGTGTCAGGAGAAGAGGTGGAAGACATTCTACACTGTTCCTCTTAGGCCATATTTAGTGGAGGTTTTGTATTTGATTGCTTAATATTAAAATATTTTCACGATCCCACTTACATACATGATGGAGACAGAATAGTCATAACACCTCACCTCATTGTCTTTTGGTCCATTCTTTGTACACTTTGGGATTTGCTGTCTTTCAAAAGAGGAGCAGCTTTACGCTGATGCAGTTTTCACAGGTGAAAACGTGTCATAGAATGGCCTGCTTTTCTGCAGAGGAATTGTTTAGTTTCTGCTCAGAGTGTGTATGTTTATAGAGCTAAAGTTATGATGTTCAGTTCCAAAGCAGAGCTGTATGCAGCTTTACCCCCTCTCCTGTGACTCCCTGTGGCTTCAACCAAAAATTATATCGAAATAAATATTTGCTTTTTTTTTTCTTTACATTTTCACCTCTCAAATTCTCTAAATATAAAAAAGTGTGTAGTGTAACCTATACACCGATTCAAAAGATTGACTTCACCAACTAAAATGTGCGTCATATGTCTTATGTTATGACCTGGTGCCTTTACCTCTCAATTTTGCCAAACCTTGGCAGAGGTGTCCAGCCTTGAGTCTCCCAGCTTATCTAGCAATAGATTCCAAATCCAAAAAAATTAAAAGTCTCAGAGGAAAATAGAAAATTTAATAGTGCATTGATGTGAAGTTAAAGTACCGAATAATCATAAATAGCTCACTGCAGAACAGCCACCTTGTGGTAAAACATATTAATGGATGTTCATTTAGATGTGTTAGTAATGCTGATAATGTGAACATATACAGCTTAAATATGTCTCGCTGCTCCAGACTCATTTTTTTTTTTTTTTGGCCAAAAATGTCTCTGTTGATAATAAAGGTTTCTGACTCCTGCTTTAGAGTATGTCCCTAATATTTCACTTCTGCAGTAGTAGTACGTACTACACTCCTGTAGAACTGTAGAAAAACTGTGAAATAGTGTAAACACCTCCTTCTACCTTCCTCCCTGTCTCTCTCCTGTGTTGTCCTGTAGACTACCCCTGGCGGTGGAACACTCCAGTGTTGATGAACTCAGCTCTCATTAAATGGATCTTTCTGCCCGACTTCTACACTGTGCCAAACTCCAAAAACCTTATAGGTCAGTTTGTGTGTATGCGTGTGTGTTTCTCTGTCAGTGTCATTTCGTTTATCTGTATCAACAAAACATGTCAACCTCTGTCAAACTGTCACCTTGTCACTATGTAGTATGAAGTATTCTGCAAAGTCCTAAATAGTGGCAGAAAGATTACTTCTGATTATCCATTTGATCAGTTTGATCACACTTTAGTAAGAGGCCTCTGTTTTTTGTGATCTGTTCATGTTTTAATTTTGATGTTGTTTGCTGTTTAAACTCAACACTCCCTCAGTGTTTACTGTTGTCTTAATATAGGGGTGTCCAAACTTTTTGGAATGGAGGCCAGATTAGATAATGTGAAAATACTTGGGGCAGCTGCTTCTCTAATCATATGGATTAAAAAAAACACATACAAATAAGACAATGTAACTGTTTCATCTTTCAGTGAAAAAGTAGGCTATTCAACTGTCAACTTAACACTTTTGCTGTGGCCATATCTGCTACCTGGCTTGTTTTCTTGCTTGTTTACCATCTGTCTGTGAAAACACATTATTTCTGCCTGCGTATGATTATCCTGCCATCGTGAAGAGAACAGAAAAAATGCAAAGTGAGCCAGTATAGTATATAGTATATAGTATATAGTATAGTATATTTTGAAAGACAAACTGCCGGCTGTTTAAAATTGGTCAGTGGACCAAACTTTGGACATGCCTGTCTTGATGCATTCAGTGTGGTGTATATTTTCCCCACCACTAATTCCATCAGTACAACAACCATGTCTTACACTGTGATTCTGCGCTCACTTTTTATAGAAATGGTGAAGTTCAATCCCTTATAGTTGGCCAGTTTATCAATTGGTGTTAAGCTGCTGTCAGTGCATCTTGTACACAGATGTTTTGCATTTAAAGCCTTCCCGTGGCTCAAAGAGCATAAGTCTGCCCTGTCTGGGTTCACTTTCTGTGTGATACATCTGTAGGAAGTGTTGAGTTTCACTGACAGTTGATTTACAGTGAACAAAAGAACACAAAGTAGAAGTAACTGGAATTAATCAGTGAATGAGAACAGTATTCGTGTTAAAAAGAGAATGACATAACTGTTGTTTTGCTGTGGAATTGTACATGATGCTGAACTGAACACGTGAGCCACCATAGTACAGGTCAGTTACAGGTAAATAATCCCCCTATGTTTGTTTAGCTAGGCTTTATGAGGGACCAGGCTTTAGATGTTTTTGCTTGCAGTGCCCTCAGACCTGGCATTTATTTGAAAAGTCTTAGTAACTGTATAACCTGTTATTTAGGCTAAATAAAGCAGTGAGGCAGCAGTCAGTATTCCAGGCTTATGATGATGATGATGATGATGATGATGATGATAATGATTATAGCGATGATGATGATGATGATGATATCTTGTGTTGTTGTGTGTATCCATAGCGGACTTTGTGCTGCTCATGTGTGCATCCCAGCAGTGGAAGGTGTTTGAGTGTGAGCACACGGAGGAGTGGATGGTTCTGGCAGGAGAGAACACAGACGACCCTGAACCAATGGAGGGCCGACTGTTCAACCCGGCACCCAACTTTATCAACTGCAGGTAAATACAGCATGTGTCTTTCCATCAGTCAGTCAGTCAGTCTGTCTGTTTTAATCATCAGTCATCCACTGCTGAACCTGCTGTTTGTCTGCTGCCATCATTGGTATGAACTGTAGTTCCTCTGCTTCAGAGACAGATCATTTGACTCTACTCAGTGTTCATGAAGGGAAAAAAGTCTGATAAGGATATGTATGCCAGTATTTGTCTTATAAAACGTACACCTAACAAAGACACCTCTTTTTGATGAAGATAAATTCAGTCATTAAACACTGTAGCCAAAATATACAAAATCTGTAATGTTTGGACATGAAGTGTATCTTTTCCTGTCCTCCTGCAGGAGCTACCTGGACATGGCTAAAGTTTTGGTGTTTCGTCACCTCTTCTGGTTTGTGCTGTCAGTTGTCTTCATCACGGGGGCAACAAGGATCTCTGTGTTTGGACTGGGCTACCTGCTGGCTTGCTTCTTTTTTCTGCTGTTTGGGACGAGGCTATTGGTCAAACCATCCAGGACCCGCCTCGTCATGTGGGACTGTCTCATCATCTACAATGTGGCAGTCATTATATCTAAAAATATGTTATCAGTAAGTATAAAGCTCATCATTTGGTGCTTGTTTGCAGCATCTTGGGGGCATCATTGGTTCCTCTGACTTTTTGTCTTGGTAATCAAAAAATATGTCACTGCAATAATAGTAACACATGTTTGGCAGCTACAGGAAAGTACAACATCAGCCATCAGCATGTTTTCTAACAAATTAGATATTGTTTCACTTTGTGGGCATCTCCAAGCACACCTACTTTGGTTCATGTTTGTGCAGCAGCAGTAAGTGCTAAAGGGCTGAGTGAAGTTAAATGCAGATCAGAGGATCTTGTGATTAATGAATACACTCTCAGAAAGTCATGTCACTCATCCCATAGCTCTAAACATGCTGTGCCAGTCACAGGGAAGCATGAGGGCATTAGCTCAACCAATGGGAAGGCACATTTCCAGGAGTTCATATTGTTTAACAGTGTTGATGGTGCAGACGGCACAATGTAAACACACAGCACCACAAATATGTGAGCAGAAGGTGTGGGGATTTTTCTCAGCAGTTATTTAGTCAGTTGGGATAGAAACAAAGCATTTAAAAAGTCATTCTTTGAAGCTTTGTATATAATTATGACAATCAGACAATAAGTCATAATATCAGGGTTTAAATGCTGGCTGACAGCATCTGACAGTGAGTACAATGTTAAAGCAGCAACGATAAGCTGCTCAAATGCTAGTGCTGTATGTTAAGTGGTTTTGGCGTGGCTACAGAGCCTATGCACCAGCAATAAGTGATTACTGTAGTGCCATTACTACTCTTCATAAAGTCAAGGAAAACTATTGTTATGTTGTTTGAAGAGAAATTTACACTCATGCATGCAAGTGACAAAACGCTGACCTGACCTGTAAAAGACTGAAGAGTGTATTTCTGTGTGTGTGTGTGTGTGTGTTTCAGATCCTGGCGTGTGTGTTTGTGTTTGAGATGCAGAAAGGCTTCTGTTGGGTCATTCAACTCTTCAGCCTGGTTTGCACAGTCAAAGGATACTATGACCGTAAGTGTTTTAATAATAATGATAATAATAGTAATACATCACCACAGCAATGACCAACTGAGCAAAGGTGATGTATTATTGCAGTGTTTCATACTGTATATCTTGGGATGTTTGATTTATGAAGGACAAGTAATTTGGTATCAAACAGTACATGAAAGAAAAAACCCCTTTTCTAATATGTAAGTTTGTAAATGGACCTTTCAATATAAGATGTCTTTGTTTAAATCTATAGTTATGTCTTTGGAGTAACAGCGTTGCATTCACAGGTTTATCACAGAGTCACACCTGACAGAGACAGTTAGAGATGGCTGTGTTCTGCACAATGCCTTTTATCTTAGTATATTTCATTTTGTGTATGTGTTGTTGTTTTTTTCCTGTCAGCAAAAGCAGTGAGTGACAAGACGTGCAGCCTCCCAGTAGAAGAGGCCGGGATCATCTGGGACAGTATCTGTTTTCTCTTTCTGTTGCTGCAGCGGAGGGTTTTCCTCAGTTACTACTTCCTGCATGTGATGGCAGAGCTGCAGGCTTCTGCCAAACAGGCCTCCAGGTGAGACACAGTAAACTGAGCTAATGCAGCGGCTCCAATGCTAGGGCTCACCAGATTATTACAGGAAACATATATCTCTGTTATACATAATTACATTTATTTAAAAATACTTCACATCAAACAATCTGAGAGAGAAAAGTCTCATGACTCATGGTCACAATGAGGCCCTAAACTGTGATGAGTGTCAATTGCATGCTATTGTCTGCTTCACTGCATGGGGTTAGCTCAGATCTGAAATACAACTTTCAATTTAACAAGATATGGTAACATATATTGTACTGTATTTACAGTGCCTCTATGTCCTGAAAGTTTTCATGTTTTATTGTTAAACAACATTGAATCAGAGTACGTAGATTTAATGTGTCTTTATCTGTTTTTTCCCCCGTTCGCCTCTTTTCATGAGCATTTTTGATTTGGGCTAAAAAAAAATCTGAATGGAAACGCGAAAAATGCAGAAAAAAGTGGTGAAATATCGCAAAAAGTTTATATGCTTGGGGGAGGTGAAAAAGTCTGTGTATCAATGCAAGATAAATAGATAAGTGCAACGGAAACAGATTCAGCACATAAATTCAGATTTAGGTTCTTTTGCTGATTTTCTGAAAAGTTACTTGCTGATAAATGCAATGACAGCTGTTTTTCTTTCTTCCAGGGGGTTTGAGCTCTTCAGAGCCAGCATCGTGAAGAACATTAAATTCCACCAACAAGCTGAGCAAAAATCTCTGTCACAGCTCAAGAGATCGTAAGTGTTCACAGTGGTTTTATAATGGTGCATCAAAGAACAAGTCAAAAGCTGGATTTATATGGATAGGAGTTATAATGTTAATGGGCATCCAGTCAGTTAGCTAGTCAGTAGCACCTTGGCTTTAATATTAACACATGCACATGACACAACAGCTAGCTTCTCTCATTCCAATTCAAACAGAGGACAGTGGTACTGACCACCTGTAACGTTTCGTAGCTAGAAGAAACGTCAGCTAACTCCTACCTAACAACGGGATGGATCAAACCATTTTTGGGGCACTTTTCTAGCTTGTTAAAAAAGGACATACAGTAAAAAAAAAAAATCTCAAAATTTAGGGGTGCTTCAGCACCCCCAAAAATGGGCTAGAAACGCCTATGCTAGGGACAGTCTTTTGGTCCATCCACCTCTTTGTGATTCATTTGTTTTACATTTTGTAATTTTGAACAGATACTCATGGTCCCCAGGGGATGAATCCTACTGACTTTGGTGATCCTCTAATTTTTTCTCTAGCACCGGGATGACGCTGTCATTTCACATGTTCTTCTGTTTGGCACCAAGTATTTATCATCTGGATGCAAAGGCGCTGATTTCTATTTCTGCCACTGGGTGCTCAAAACAGAGAAATTTTGATATTTTATGGGTTTTGTGCTTTAGTTGAATAAAATGGCTCGGTTGGGATCCCCACAAAATTTCAACAAAGCAGCCCCTGGGCCATGTTCAACCTAGAGGTATGAAAATGGGGAGACAGATGTAACATCTTAAGACTTAAAAAATGCCCCTTGGAGCCACACCCTAAACCCAACAGGAAGTCAGTCCTTTTGAATTTACTTTTCATTTTTAGTTTTTTTTTTTTTTTTTTGCCATTTCCAGGCATTACACTTTAACAAACTTCTAGAGACTTCACCAGAACGACTTCTAATTTGGTAAATTGTATCTACAGAGGTTGGTGATATTAAAGGTGCTTTGGTTTCATGGTGTAATTGGATAGTCAGTAGGGCGGGACAAAGCAGAACAAAGCCTACACATCACTGGTTAATCTCACATTGCTTTCAAATGGCTCTGATTGTCAACTGTTGCTCATGGGTGTGCGGCCCTTTCCTATGTTTGGATATGCATGCTTTTGTACTTTTTTACACACTTCCTCTGTAGCATCCAAGCCATCCAAATGTCCACTCAATCTTTGAATAATAAACGTAAGATCTTGTGTAATTAGCAAATTACACAAAATCCTGTCTGAAGTCAATCTTCAGACATAATCTAAATATGGCTCATAACTCTATGTCCACTGCTGCAAAACTAAATACCACTTAAATTTGTGGATTTGATGTCACCTCAGGATCCCATGGTAGGCACCAGGTTGATGTATAAAACATAGATATGCATAAGCCCACAGAAAATATTATAATTTGCCTCTAAAGAGAGTTAAAGTTCTGTTCTTCTGTCTCCCTGCTCTTCCATTTCCTGTCCTCCTCTCTCAGGATGCAGAGGATTCGCTCCAAGCAGCAGAAGTACAAAGAAGGACACAAAACAAGTGAAGATTCCAAAGAGAGTCAGACTGCTGGTAGGACTCACTAGTTCACTGCTTGACTGGAAAAATAGCTGTTAGAAAATGTAACAGTCAGTAAACACGTGTTCCACCTCTGCCCTGTCTCTTGACCTGCCAACTTGTTTTTGGCTGCAGATGCAGCACCACTCAACACTGAACCCAGCAGGACGTGCATCACTCATCAAGTTTAATTATTTTACACTCATCTCAACATAGGCTCATAAAATTACACTCATGTATTTTCTTCTTGTCTCCATATGCCTGTGCTACATTTTGTATTTTTTCCATCATTTTTTCTTTATCTGATCTGAAAACTTAATTTCTCACTTCACACATTTTACTGCTAATGCATGTCTGTGTTTACGTAAAGTTGCATGAATGAATGTTTGGCAGAAGAGTTCCAAAGCAAGCTGAGAGACTCACAACCCTGATATATCAATCTGTTTTGTTTCATTGTAAGGCACATTGCAACTTTGACTTGGAAAGGTGCTGTAGAAACAATATGGCAATATGTTATGAAATGTGCTGGGCACATTCATGCTTCAATAAAAGTGAACCATTTAATTGTAATGATCCCACGGCCTTTACTCACACACCCTCAGGTTACATTTCAGATTTTAAAGCTCTAAGATTAGCAGAACCAGCAGCAGGTTTGTCCTGTGCAGCACTTCCTCCAATCCAAACCTTCACTTGTTTCCTTACAGAGACCCAGAAAGACAAGAAGAGTTCCAGGAAGAAAAAGTGGTACCAGCCATGGTTGGACCATGCTACAGGTATGACAACAAGGACAAGCAGTTGATGGATGAAAAATGATCTGTCTTTAGATAAGCTTCATAAGACATTGTAATGTGTTTCTTCTGCTCACAGTGCTCCACTCAGGAGAGTATTACCTGTTTGAATCAGACAGTGAGGATGAAGAGGAGTCTGAAGAACAGAAGCCGCAGAAACAGACTGCTTGTCAGGTCTGACACAAATTGTACTTACTTCTATCTCATATATCCATGTACCTTATCTATGGGAGTCAGTTATATATTGATGTTTGTCATCATGCATGCCTCACCAGCCATGTTGTAGAGTTTGTGGGCAAACCAACCCGGTCTCACTTCAAAATTGTCGAAAACCAGTGGTTGGTTCGTGACTTCTGGCATCAGACACCAATGAAAAAAGCTGTCCTTTCACATCAGCGTGATATGCAGCCGGTCGCCGTTATTGTGTAAGCAGGTGGGTGGGAAGGGTGGTGGATGGGTCCAACAACCACCAACTTTCAGCTGGGAGGCCGGTGTTTGCTTCCCATATGATTGTAAAGCCAAACCCTGTGGGTTATTTTTCTAAATCCAACTACCTGCTTTTGTTGCCTAAACCCAACTGTGTGTGTGCGTTGGCCAGACGTAACCACGCGCGTTTGTTGCTGAAGGAAAAAAATGTCAATTCACGGTGTTGAAGTGACATAGTGGTTTTATTTTGAAAGAGACTATATGCAAACTGTACATTTCCTCTGAAATAGGTGTATTTTTTAAAACAGACAATGCATCTAACAGACTGAAGTTGACACAGCGTCCCAGGACTTCAACAACCAACACACCCAGGGTACCTTGTCATATGTCCACGTAGAAAGTCCATGACCAAACACGGCTATGTGACGAGTTTGGAGTGAGAATGTGTTGGACAAACAGAAATGGGGCTACAGCATGACCATAGAAAGTCAGGTATAATGCTGTAGTAGACAGTTGTAAAGCTGTGCCCGGTGGAGTTACATCTCCCAGCCCAGTTGCCAGAAGACAACATTAGTACTGTACATTTTACATTGTACATTTCTGCAAACCACATATACATTACATTTGTACTTTTCATCGGCATCACATCAACATTTCTAAAGCGATGTAGTATAGGAAGTGGAGGGAATGGTCGGTGAACTGTCTGAACTGAACCTGTTCAAGATCAACAAACAACAAAACCAAACATGGGTGTTTTTTGGGACCTGTAGCTGTTTTCTACTGAGTCATCGCTGCATTTCCTGTTGGGTTAGTGGCACGAAAAGTGTTTTTTTTGTTTTTGTTTGTTTTTTGTTTACCCAGACAACGGCACATTTCCTGCCATGATAGTAGCATGGGACGCCTGCCATGCTGTAGACCACTGTTTGAGGCATGGGTATTTTATCACAACAATGAGACAATGCCACATTTCCTGTCGGGACTGTGGCACAAAAAGCAGGTGTTTTTTACTTAGACATCACTGCTTTTCCAGCGGGGATTGTGTCCTCAAATTTTTAAGGCAAAACATGATCTTTTGCTAACATAACCATGTGGATATTGTGCCTAAACCTAACCACAAGTTAACTACAGTGTTGTTTAAACGTAGAGTTTCAGTAGGTTCGCTACCTGATAATGTGAAAATGTAACAAATCTGTTGTTTGCAGAAACATACAATGCCAACATTTTTTTGGTGATTGGGTTGACTGTCCTCTATATCTGATTATAAACTATTGACTGATAATGTAAATGAGTATGTTCCAAATGTTTAAAAAATTCAACACTGCTTTGTTTATTATGCTGTGTTGAAACTCTAATTTTATATGTTGTATGTGTGGTTGATTTTTTTTTTTTTCCCCTCAGCTGGCATACCAGGCATGGGTGTCCAGTGTGAAAGCAGCTTTGAGAGAACGGCAGAGACATCAGAGACAGCTGAAGAAGATTGAGAAGAAAGAGAAAGAAAGAGAACAAAGAGTGGATTCACAACAGGAGGCTTTTTCTGTGATAGGTCAGATATTCTTACATCCTTTTTTCCTCCCTTAAGTTTAGATTGTGGGACAGCTTTGATACCCAAGTCAGCTGACCAGAGGAAACTGGAGATAGAATGGGGGGATTAGGAGGTCTGCCATAAAGGAAGGCCCAGCCCACAAACAGGAGAACCTTCAAATTAATTCTAAACCATACTAGCAGCCAGTGGAGGGAGGCCAGACAAGGTGTAATATGGTTCTTCTTCTGGGAACTCGTCAGGAGCCTGGCTGCGGCATTCTGGACCAGGTTCAGGCTGGACAGGGTGGACTGATTAATCCTAGTACACAGGGAGCTGCAACAGTCCAAATGGAATGATATAAAGATGTAAATGACATTCTCAAGATCTTTCAATGAGAGAAACAGTTTGATTTTGGTGACAGTGTGTAGCTAGAAAAAATGGCTTTTACTACTGTTTTGACCTTCTTGTCAAACCTAACGACTGAAGCATCACAAACATCACATCAAGGTGTTTGACATGGAATTTCACATTGGTGGATGGGTTGCAAAGATTGTTGGTAATAACTTTGATGTCCTCAGGGGAAAAAAGGACAACTGCAGACTTGCTTTGATTCAGCTGCAGGAAGTTTTGTGCCATCCAGCACTTTATGTCCTCAAGGTAGTTTATAAGACTAATTAGATAAGTCTTGTCTTTTGGTTTCAGGGGGAGATAAAGCTGTGTGTCATCAGCATAACAGTGGTAGGGAGCATGTACATAGAAAACGGAATTGGACCGAGGATGGAACCTTGTGGGACCCCTCAGGAGAGACTGACTAGGGAGAAGAAATGTTGACAGAGAAGCTTCAAGTTTTGATGAAGGATGTGAGCAAGTTTAACTAATGCAACTGCATTTATCTGTCCTATACTGGGTTCAGACTACACGATATCAGCCCGATTATAGCCCAACACGGTTATTGGTGGATCATGAATTACAGTGACTGTTGTAGGCAATAATCCATTGTTTTATCCCATGTAGTGTGTTATAGTAGACGACAACCGACACCACATCTGGAATGCCTCATGACATCCTGACAGGAAGTCTAGCGTGTTTGATTTTCTTTTTGTCTTCCACAACTTCTCCTGTCAACAGCTGTCACTTTGACTAATAGGAACACAGAGTGATCTGCTGCCATGGACAACAGTATGACAACACCCCAGCCTTTTTGATATTTCCTCTAGGGATGTTACCACACAGAGTAAAAAGGGGAAAATGATGGCATGAAATAGAAGAGGCACTTTAGCAACCTGGGGAGTACTGCCATTAGCATCAAGCTAG
Source organism: Epinephelus moara (assembly GCF_006386435.1). Lineage (NCBI taxonomy): Eukaryota > Metazoa > Chordata > Actinopteri > Perciformes > Serranidae > Epinephelus > Epinephelus moara. The sequence continues at coordinate 6,961,854 of NC_065524.1, forward strand.
CAAAGAATAAGAATAAAATTCACATATAGTGACAGGGATTTTACTTACCGCAACTGCAGAGGGTACCAGCTTCACTTGAAACAGATTCCATTAGAAATGAGCCTTTATTTCCTATTCCGTCTGTATTTTTCTATTTTTACTTTTAATCCGCTCCCATTTGACCTGTCAGAGTTAATGCACCACACCCTCATTTCACACTCAACACTTCCCATATCTATTTGAAATTAAAAGCCCCTTAAAATTTTGGGTTAAGAGAACCACTTAATTTTCTAAAGAGACTTTTATTGTGAAACATTTGCAGGAACTTGTTGTGGAGGATTCAGTGACTTGCATAGTTTTCATGAGTACTTAAAATATAGCTCCTGACATCTGGTGGCACTATTTATGTTACTACAATAACATTTGTAGTATGAACATGACATGAACAGTCATAGTGACTAAGATGATTGTAACAATAATAAAAATAGCACAAGAATAATCTGATGACATCACGCACTTCGTGAAAGATGACCAGAGATGATTGGTCTTGGACCAACGTGTAGTCTGTCATGTCTGTTGGCAGCAAGATCTTATGACTCCACAATCATGTAATCTGACATAGTGACTGTCGGAATGGACAATAACGTTATGTAGTCTGAACCATGCATTAGTACTTGAATTCTGTACAAAGTTGCAAAGAGTCTTATCTAATCTCAATGCATATATACCACTTATCAATCATAAAGCATTAAGTATGTATACTGTGTGTGTGTGGGTGTGTGTGTGTGTGTGTGTGTAGGTTGTGGGGACAATGATGTGTTTGAGGACCCTGGCGTTCAGGAGGAGGTGGAGGAGCCGGAGGAAGAGGAGTCTGGTAGGTTTACATTCTCTTTGCTTCCTCCACCTTTCACCATCACAACATGCTGCTGTGTTTCAATTCTACATTCCTGTTCTGTTCATAGTTAGTTATGGTGATCATGACAGTAACTCTTGAGCCTAACAAATACTTTGTATATAGTATAGTATATTGGTTGGAAGTCCAGAAAACGGGGCACTTAACAAGAGCCTAAACAGTTAAATAGAGTATAATTCTATCAAGCATCATAAAGCCAGTACAGTCAGTCTTAAGATTAAGTTAGTTGGTTCAGATTCTCAGCTTTACAAGGTTGGGATAGCCCTTTTCCTTAGACAGTACACAGATAACAGTAAACACATGCAACAACACATCGATTTTACCACAGTCACCATAAAACATGATTTACAAAGCAGAATTAGTAGAAATGTGAGAATATAGTCATAGTTTGCTTCCTTTACTATATCACCTGTGCCTCTGTCTTTCTCTGTCTGTGTGCTGCAGGTCATGGTGAGATGGTTCAGAGGATCCTGGATATCCTGCGCTTCTTATGGGCCATTGTTCTGGCCATGGTGGATGGACTGACTCAATGGCTCAACCTGCTGACCAAACAGTACAGAGAAACATCTACTGTTCTGTGCAACGAACGCTACTTCATCATACACAAGATACAGCAGGTAAACACAACTAAGATTTTAGAGACACACACTAAGAAACACATACACACACACAGGGGCGGCTGTGGCTCTGAGGTAGAGCGGGTCGTCCACCAATCGAAAGATCAGCGGTTTTTCCCGGCTCCTCCAGTCTGCATGTCGAAGTATTGTTGAGCAAGACACTGAACCCCAAATTGCTCCTGATGGCTGTTCCATCAGTGTGTGAGTAGCAGGTGGCACCTTGTATGGCAGCCTCGGCCACCAGTGTGTGAATGGGTGAATGTGACTGGTAGTGTAAAAAGCGCTTTGAGTGGTCGGATGACTAGAAAGGCGCTATGCAAATGCAGTTCCATTTACACACACACACTTTAACTTGTGTCTGTCTTGCTGTGATTGGTAACAGCATCCAACAGCAGACTCCACAGACGATCAGATATCAGAGGACAGTGAGAATCCCACACTGGAGACTTGTTTGGATGAGACTGATGCTGACTCCACCAAATTCAGGTTAGTGTGGCAAAGAGTGTGTGTCACTCTTTTATTTACCAACCACTGAGACGCACCACACCTAGAAAGGCACTGCCAGGGAGTGAAACAAAATTTGATTTGATTTCATTCAGAGCATTTTGTTTCACTCCCTGGCAGTGCCTCTCTAGGTGATGTAATGAGAGCTTCTCCTTATTCAAACGTGGACGCTGTTGTGCTGAATGTGTTAACTGCCATGAACTTTCGTGAGCATGTTGAAAAAATAAAGTTCTCTATATTTTTGATACCTCAGTACCTTTTTCTCTGGTGATATCATCAGGACAAAATGTGCATGTTTTACCGGCACTACTAATAAGGATTTAAGAATAGATAATAGTGTGTTTGGTATGTCCACCTGTTTCATAGGTTGTCAGTTCGCGGGGCTTTACATCTTCAGTTTCTCCGTTTTTATATTTTTGTGTGTTTGACTCTCAGCTGCCTGGAGGTGGACAGCAGAGGTGTGACAGGCCGGTCTACCCCAAGGCCAAGGCTCAACAGCACTGGGAACCTGTTGAGTCCAGAACCCCCATCCAGCAGCATGGAGCTTCTACCAGTCCCATCCAAACAACAACACAGACACTCCAGAACAGCCAGTGAGCTGCTGGGAGACAGGTACATACTGTGGACACTGGTGACTGAAGAACGCTGATAATGATCAGTGACAGTGGCTACTGATTTAATTTGTCCACCTCAGTTTCACAGTGTCTAGCAGCAGTAATACCACAATGTTTGTATCGTGAATGTGTTCAAGAATAGTTTATTTTAACTTGCAATTTACTTCTTTGTTCTGATTGTTGGCTTCATCAGTTATTGAAAGACTGGTGATGAACACAATGATCAATAAATACAAATTCATGGTTGTGACTTTCCGTCCTCTCTCTGCAGGCAGTTCTTCATTGAGGAGCTGGAACAGAGCAGAGAGTTCTATAACAACCAGAGCCGTCTTCTGAAGCTGCTGTTTGCCATGTACAACCTGTTGGCAGCCAACTCCGAGCTCGTCTGTTATTTTATCATAGTGTTAAACAACATGGTCAGTGCCTCCGTGATATCACTGGTCCTCCCCATACTGGTGTTCCTGTGGGCTATGTTGTCTGTTCCAAGACCGACGAAGAGGTTTTGGATGACTGCTATTGTCTACACAGAGGTATGAACACTGAGAGGCACACAGACACAACTAAGAAACTTAAAGCTACACTATGCCAAATTTTCCAAAGAAAAAAAAAAATAGGCTCACGCAAAAGTTATCCCTCTCAATCATCACTTGTGACCCACTAGAAGTGTGACAGTGTATTCATCTGCAGGAACCCTAAAACATGTTGGTATATGATGACCTGGTAAAGAGAGCAGGCTGAGACTGCCCTCTGCCTGTATGTTCTTTGTAAAAAGGTAGTAACCATGTAGTAAGACACTACATTTTTGACAGCAAGCAGTAGATAGAATGAATTGGCAGCTAAATAATTATATTAACAACTTATACTGTAAATAATCTAGTAATTCTTTACAGGCATCTTGCCATGGCATAATGAGAGGCAGACTAACACTCCTGTTCAGGTGTTCAGGTGATTAGTTACTTGAAGATCGCTCACCATCCAGTTACTAAATTACAATCAGTTCAAGAGAAGCACTGGCTGGTCTGATGGGAAGCAGCATGTGTACTGTTGCCTTCTCTGTGCTTTTTTTCTGGTCTGACTGTGTGACCTGCTGTGCTGCTCTCTCTCCAGGTGATGGTGTTGGTGAAATACCTTTTCCAGTTTGGGTTCTTTCCTTGGAACAGTGTTTATGAGATGACTTTAAATGAAGACAAACCATTCTTCCCACCTCGGATCCTGGGCCTGGAGAAGACTGACAACTACATCAGATATGATCTTCTTCAGCTGCTGGTGCTGTTCTTTCACAGATCCCTGCTCATGGTCAGTATCAATAGTATCAATAATTCCAGTATGGCGTTTACAAGGATAATGGTAGCTGGGGATGTCATGAGAACAGATACTTTGGTACCAAGTTGATGCCAAAACTGTGAAAACATGATAGTACTCGTTTTTCTACACTACCTTAAATACTGTAGGTACTGGGGATGCAATTCTTCCGGCCCTGACTAGACAGTATTTACATCTACAAGTGTTCTAGTCTGTTAAATGACTCGTCTGCCTCCATCATGTGACAAAGCCACTGGGGCCTTCAAAGACGCACAGGGTCAAAGGGCACCACAGAATGTGATTAATATGCATTAATTTTTTTTTAGCCGTGATGTTTTGTGTGATTAATTAATTTTAATTAATGCGTTATTTTGACAGCCCTAATATTAATTTATGTTTCGTAACCCACAAACTCCCATGAACCCACATAGACTAGTACTTTGTGTTCCGGGGGATCATCAGGGATTAGAACTATTTACATTAAATCACATTATTATTTTTGAATAAAAGAGTGTATGTTTAAGTACATGACATTATTGTTTTGTTTTTGTTTTTTCCCTGTATTATCAACATGGGTATCAAGAATGGTGGAATTTTACTGGCACTGGTATCAACTACTAAATTACTGGTATCCTGACATGCCTAATGGTAGCAAGTATCAAATTCCATAACTTGATTTCAGACAGAATTAAGAAAAGCAGGCTCTCATTACATTTTTAAGTTTCATATTTTATCAACTGTAGCTAATTAGCATTAATTTTATGAGTTTGTCAAACTGACTTTTTTGTTTTTCACAGAGTGTTATAGTTCAGTATGATAGGATAACTTGTGCTCAGACCATTATTTCTAATGTGCCCCTGCCCACATGCTTACTGTAGCAAAACATAGACGGACATGCCTCACAAAAGTGACAAATGTTCTTATATTTTCAAAGTATACGTTTCATTTTTACCTGAGAAATGGATTGGTAGACCTTTCTCCAATAAACTTTTTCAAATCTAACAAAGAACAGGATGGACTCTCCCCACACTGGGAGAGGAGTGGAATGTTGAAGGAATCGCCCTTCAGTAATGCTCTTGGATAATTCCACTAATGTCAGCATGACTTCAGCCTCCTCCATTTGAATTTCTGTGTGTGTGTTCGTGCACAGCGTTATGGCCTTTGGGACCACGAGGGTCCCCTGGAGGAAGAGAGCCCCTCATCAGAAAGTGATAAGGATGAAGGAAAAGCTAGAGAAGGAGATGAAGATGGAAGGAGGAAGGAGAGAAGACGAGAAGAGGAGGAGGAAGGCAGAGTAAGCTCAGCATCTACCTTGGAAAACCTTGAAGTGACTGAACTGGACCAGCTTCCAAAGGTTGGTGCAGATAACATGACATTAGTTGCTATTGATCACTGCCCAGTTAATAATCCGTTTTAAAGAACATGTTCTTGGCCATAAAGCATCGATATCATATAATAATATCAGCAGATTTATTTTTGAAGGTATTAGACTACTTTTATAGATGCTGTTTTTTAATGAATTGTATTGTAATTGCAATTTAGGATGATGTGGACTATGTTGAACCGAGCACCAGCTCTGCTGCCATCACACAACCTGCTGCAGCTGAAGCAGCACCCACTGAGTCAAATGATGGACAGGAAACTCCCACCAGGCCAGAGGAGGAGGAGAAGAGGGAGGGAGACCCTGAGCAGGTGATCGAGGAAGTCCCAAAGAAAAGCAGCAGTATTCGCTTCCGCAAGAAACCTAAACAACCCAAACAACAGCGCAGCAAAGGTGTGTGGTTTCATTATGTGTGGACTCATAACATTAACACTGTCTGGCATTCCATTAAGGTGTACTACATTCAAGGAGCTGGTTTTGAATATGCAAAAGCTACTTACTGACACACTGGTGAGAAAGTGTCCTCACTTTTTTAATCTACTATGACAAGTCAAAAATATCTGCATTGATTAAGGTCTATCATCATAATCTTGTCAGTCATCCTGTGTGGTAAAAAAGACACTCTTTAGAGATCCTTAAGATAAGGCCTCAGTAAACATCATGATAAATACTTGTTGGATCCTTTGATGGTTCATTTATACTCATTTTGGGAGAGATTCATGTTCCTCTCTGTCACTACCCAGGACTCTAACTGTTTACTATAACCAAAGAGTCTTTGAAAGTTCCAACTTAACAAGCTGATGAAGAACACTTAAGTGCACCATTAATTTGGGTCTCTGTGAAGCTACACTATCGCTGGGAAGAAGGTGCTGGTTTAGTACAATAACCTGCAGGCTGCACCTTTGTCAGGACATGTCTCCACAAGGTGTCAGCTAATGAACTGGGACAAAACCTTCTACGGTGAAAGCTCTCATCAGAATAAATAATAGCTGCAGGCCTTAACTTTAACTTTTTCACTCACCAGCCCCTGTGACCAGTGGTTTTCCAAAGTTATTGAATGATGCAAATTCAAACACAGCCTGCAACGTTGTTGCCCTGTTCCATCTTAAACAAGTTTCAGCCAAAACTGGGTGCCCAGTAGCTCACCTGGTAGGGCAGGTACAATGGCTGTGTTGGTATTGCGTTGGCCTCAAGAGTAAGACAGTGCCAAGTCTTATGTTCATGTCAGTACTTTGATAACTCCTGTGTCAATAAGAGTCTCCATATCGTTGTGTTCCACTTCTGTGTCCCCGTTCTTTCTTTCATCCAGCAGCCACCTCACCTAAAGCTGTGTTGGGACTGTGTAAGCAGTGTTCAGTACTGCTAATCCAAACTGAGCATTTCCTGCTGCTGCTTTCACATTTAATATTACACTGTCCTGTACAGTGCTGGGTCTGTGTGTAACACAACCTCTGATGTAGTTGTTCACTGCATTGATAAGAATGTGTATCCCCTCTGTTATGTTGTACCCACATGTTTTAATTTGCTCATTGTCAGTCACTTTGGACAAAATAATCTGTTGTTGAGACACAGACAAGATTCCTGGAGCTAACTCTTGACAACATGCATGCTGTGATTGTTGGCTGCAGGAATCATCACAACTGACTGTATTTGCTGTTCCAAACACCAATGTTAATTTTGGAAGATTGCAAGTAAATTCTGCTTTCAATTGAGGAACCTTTTACGGTTTCTGGGCTCCATTCAACTGGTATTTTCTGTTTATCTTGATCTTCTATGCTGATGTGTCATTTGGACCACAAGATATTGACATAACGTGGAAAGATTTTAAACTATGCAACTTTTTCTTTCTCTGTGGTGCTAATTGTGTTTGAATCCCTTCTTGGTTCTGGTTGCAGCTGTTTCAGTGGAGTCCACGGCTGAGACTGAAGAGCCCTGTGAAGAGCCAATGAAGAAGAAGAAGCAGAAAGGCAGAAGGGCAGAGGCAGCCAGTCAGAGATTGCTGGCTATGGGACAGAAGATAAAACATGTCTTAATCTCTGGGTGAGTAGAGTAGGCACCCCCCTCTAAAAACATTCATCAAAATATTTCACGTTAATAACTAGGGGTGGGAATCGCCAGCGGACCTACGATACGATATTATCATGATACTTAGGTCACAAAGTGATATTATTGCGATTCTGCGATATACTGTATATTGCGATAAAATACATTGCGATATATTACCTTTTTTTCCAACTACAAATTATTTCCCCAAAGGAAAACTTTGACAACATCAGTTTCATCAGATAAAGTTTTCAGTCTGTCCATCTGACTTTAACCATTTTTATTGCAGCAAAATGTGATGCAAAGCAGACAGACTGACCAACACCGTCATAAAACTTGTCAGAAATGCTGCATACACCTGACAAACTGTACTGTTGGCAGATTTAACGTCCTCTGTGAGGCCAGATTAAGTGCATGTGTGCAACACTTAACATGCAGGTATCCCGCTTATTGAATGGCAACACCTATGTTAGAAGAGTTGTCTGTTACAACCACAATCCCCCATTTTGCAGGAGGTCTGCAATGTTTGCTTGTGTGTGACTTTCGTGTACTGCTCTAGTTTGGAGAACGTGAGACAGCAGTCGCCAGTTCGCTGTGAGATAATGTACCGTTAGAGTCACATATGAATCCACTGACCTTGAAGTCCAGGCGTCACAAGTTATTGCCACCCTTCCTGCTGTACTCAAAGATTCCTCAACTTTATGCTTCACTTCTCTGTAGAGCTTGGACACAACTGTGTTGGTTAAAAAAACATTGGGATGGAGTCACATACCTGGGTTCCAGTGTTTTTAGCATGTAACAAAAGCCTTTGTTTTAACCAACGCTTTATGGACACAGATCTTTGCACATGAAGTAGGTGATGGACTGTGTTATTTTCTTTGCTCTCTCAGAGATGGATGGTAGCTTTGTCAAGTGTGTGCAGTGGGAGCGGGTTTAGTGTTAGCTTGGCCATTAGTGGCTAACGCTATCTCTGGATGATGGACACGGCTTGCAAATCGCATGTGTCATATCCAAATCCTCCTTTCCTTCCGTCTTGAAAGATCCAAAATAAGTCAAGACGTTTGATTCAAACACTGAAGGTGTGTTTCTGATTTCTTTCTCCGGTGCCTCCATCTTTGTTTTGATGAACTTCCTGCCAAATGCTGCAGACTGAGACCTCTGCTGACCTCACCAGGAAAAAACATCAGCACCATCTAGTGGAACAAAAAAACAATTGATTTTATTATTCTAGTACCATAATATGCATTAAAATGTGTATATGCAAAAATTATTAATGTATATGATAAAAGACAGATACTACAGGTGTCCCTGTATTGATACATTAAGGCCACACATAATATCGCGATAAAATGCTGTATCCATTTTTTCCCCACCCCTATTAATCACTTAATAATCAACATAGTTTGGAGTAATACAAATAATTTTGTTGCAATCCTTCGAAGAAAATGAAAACAGTTTAATGTTTTACTGAAATGTCGTCACTTTTTGCACTAATGCAGTGGTTTAATGTATGCCATCTTGTTTTCTTCTGCAGTGTTCAGAGTGTTTACAAGCCGGTGCAGGGCTTCTTCAGGGGTATTCTTCATGCTGAGTATCGGGCTGCCACAGATGTCTATGCGCTCATGTTTCTGACTGATGTCATTGACTTCATCATCATCGTCTTTGGCTTTTGGGCTTTTGGGGTGAGAGATGAATAGAAGGTTTGATGCAAGATGTCAGTTTGTAATTATTTAACAATAATTAATGATGTACGTCAATGAAAACAGAAACTACAATGAGACGAAATCACATTTTGTGATTAAGATAGAATGTTTTTTTTTTGTTTCAAAATTGAAACCAAACTGAAATTAGAGCATCTACAAAAACTTAAGATGCTATTAATTATTATAAATTATAAATTGAGTAGGCCCACTCAGTCAACTTGCTTAAGTTTACTAGGCTTGTCTTATTTTGCATGCGGTGTCAGGTATTGCTAATTGACAATATTTATTACAGATTTCTCTTGACAGTCCCATGACTTCAGTCTCTCTCCTTCAGAAACACAGTGCCGCAGCTGATATAGCCTCCACCCTGTCAGAGGACCAGGTTCCTGAGGCCTTCCTGGTGATGCTGCTCATCCAGTTCAGCACCATGATCATCGACAGAGCCTTGTACCTGCGCAAAGCTGTCTTGGGAAAACTCATCTTCCAGGTTCAGTTCATGTATTCAGATTATTGCCGTTCAGCTGTCTGTCTTGTTCCATATTTTCTCATTGAAGAAGTTAGGTCTATGGCTCTCTGCTACTTGTTTTGTTTGTTCCTTCATCTACCATCACACATTAAATCAGACATCAGTGAGTGGAATTTCATGTCTGCGTTTCAGCATTCTTTGCAAATGTGTTTCCTGAAAAGTTTAATCTATAACATCATGTACCCTTATGAGTGCCCAGATGGGGAACTGATGTTACAGGTGAGAACTAGGCGACATTTGGAGAGGCCAGTAATATTTGTTAGGATGACATATTTAGAGTTGCCTTGCTCTTCACTTAACAACATCTCTACTAACGTGCTTTTTTACTTTCTGAGTATTTGACGTTTTTTTTTCCTCACACCATGCCTGTCCCACTTCTGTCCAGGTGATCCTTGTGTTTGGGATCCACCTTTGGATGTTCTTCATCCTGCCTGCTGTCACTGAGAGGTGAAGTCAAACTAAATCATATATTTATTGTATTATTGGAGTATTCGTGGTATCCATTGGTTATCACCAATAGACTAAATCACAAAGAGTGACTTGCATTTTGGTTTATCTTGGTAAAAATGCATCATTCTGATTATACCACACACCATACCATATGAGTTTAGTCTTCAGAATACTTCTGCAGATTAGATTTAACATTCTTAACAAGCTTTATTCTGACTCATTTCTCCTTTTCTTTGTTTAGGAAGTTCAATCAGAACTTTGTTGCCCAGCTCTGGTACTTTGTCAAGTGTATTTACTTCGGCCTGTCAGCCTATCAGATCCGCTGTGGATATCCCACTCGTATCCTCGGCAACTTCCTCACCAAGAAATACAACCACCTCAACCTGTTTCTCTTCCAAGGGTATGGACACAAAGCAAGACTGCACCTCTCTGCGTACTATAGTAATATAAACATTTGGAACAGATGTTCCAAAAGTCAAACAAGTGTCTGCATATTATTTATATATAATTGTTTTAGTTCTCTTTTAAGGATGAGTTCAACAGTCCAGTGGAAATGCTATGTGTATCTATCTGACAGAGATTAGGTGAACCTTTATCAATACTAAAGGACACTGAGAGTGTTAAAGTCGGGTTATGCAGTCCTCTGGGAAAGGAAAAAAAATGTAGAATTTGAAAACCCAACCTTCCCTTGCAGTTCTCCTCTGTCTCTCCCTCCCACCAGGAGAGCACAGGCATATACATGTGTATCATACAGTAACCCAGTGTTTACCATACATTAATTTATTTTTTAATCTTCTTTTATTTTAGAGCTGTGCATTCCCTCTGCCAAATGCCACAGCTATCATAAAAGACTGGTGGTCAGTGGCACCCCTGGGGTTAACCTGCATAACAGCAACAACAGAAAGTTTGCTGATCCGATAGACAGTCAGAGTGGTCCAGTCCCTCTGCATGGGTGGATTCAGGTTGCTGCGGCAGCTGCTGCCTGCTTTCCTCCTTGCGAGGTGGTCTTTAGCAGCAGGGAGTGGGTTGGAGGACATACGATTCAGGGCTCTAGCTAGACTCTAGCACAGGTACATAAATATAAACCTGGATTAGCCGTAGCCATGGTTTGCAGAAGGCTAAACTATTAACAACATTTTGCCGATATTGACACAATTCATTGCATTTTTTGTCAGACTCTCTTTTTGAAAAGTCCATCTTCCATTTTTGGGTTGCATTGCAGTTTAGGCAGTTGTTGCCTATGCTGGAATAGCAACTTTCTCTACATCACTGGCTAGATTTTCTAAAGCCTGAAAACCAATGGAACGGAACATGTCTAGTTTTTTCTCAGACCATTTGAATAAAAATATGCTCAAAGTTATTATGGGATTTTTGCCCAGTGAAACCAAAACAAAACTGCCTACCCCAGCTTTAAATGGGCCAAGAGTCAGCATATAGTGTATTGACAGTATGATATGGATGCTGTGCTTATGTTTAAATGTAGGTTTCGTCTTGTGCCGTTCCTGGTGGAGTTGCGAGCAGTGATGGACTGGGTTTGGACTGACACGACTCTGTCTTTGTCAAACTGGATGTGTGTGGAGGACATTTATGCCAACATCTTCATCATTAAATGCAGTCGAGAGACTGAGAAGGTATGTAGTGTATGAGTACAATGATGTGACAGCAGACCATTAATTAAAGGGGGAAAGCAGTAACTCCTCAGAATCAGCTACAATAGATAAACTGACGGAACCGTACTGTAGTCCATCAGTGTCCTATATACAGCTTGTGTTTAGTGAAGACATCCTGTTGTGAGGCTCTATAGGTAGCAAAATTTTGTACATTTTGTCTGCTTTCATACTGCAGGGTCTAATAAACATTCCAGTCTCTAGGGTGCAACTAATGGTGTTTGAAAACTTTAGTCTTGTTATTACAAAGGAGCCCCATTAAACACAAATGTTTAAACCAATTGTGGGTGGTTCAGTGTACCGGTGAACTGTTTGAGTCTTTTTCCCACCATCCATCCATGCATTTTCTGCTGGTTATCCATGGCGGGGTCGCGGTGGCAGCAGATTGAGCAATTTAGTTCAAACATCCCCCAGACAGTCAGATGAAGCCAACAGAAACACATCACCTGCAAAGAGCAGAGAAGCAATTCTACGACTTCTTCACAGGGTCACAGACAAATAAAAACCCAGTGCCAATTTCCTCTAAATTGTGGTTTGCACTACATGTAAAGAAAATACTCAGCATTTCAAGTGAAAAAAACAAACTTAAATAATTTTTATTATCTCTTAAAAAATCTTTTCTGCCCTCAGAAATACCCACAGCCTAAAGGACAGAAGAAGAAGAAGATAGTGAAATATGGAATGGGTGGACTCATCATCTTCTTCTTGATCTGCATCATCTGGTTTCCCCTTCTGTTCATTTCATTGGTCAGATCAGTGGTGGGTGTGGTCAACCACCCCATCGATGTCACAGTGACTGTCAAGCTGGGAGGATACGAGGTAATTAACATTTCATATTACATCATTGCAGATATTATTGTATGTGTCACAGCCACTAATGTGTCAGTCACTGCCTGTTACAAGCTAACAAGCTAGCAAACAACATAAACCAAAGATGCTATGCTTGCCATTCTGATATATATGCTAGTTGATTTTGATGTGCTGTGTGCTGCTCTTTTACCGGTCAACCTACCACTGCCCGCAAGGCCAAGATTCAGATTTTCTCTGCAAGGGAGAAAGAATACTTGTGCTTCCAGCCCCCTTTCAGAATATTGTTTTTTACTTTTTATCTGGGAAACTAAATATTAATCATAGATATCAAAATTTAAACAAAATTACTTTCTGGGTATGATTGAATAGCTTAAACAAGCAAACGCTGATAATTTTTGAAAGTGAAATCACTTCAATCAGGTAATCAGGGTTATCCCAGTTGTGGACTGAGACTACAGAAAGCCAGTGTTACATACTGGAGGCTTGGAATTTGAAAGACATGGGCATTTTAAATTGTGCTGTAGACTCAATTCTGTGGTACGTTTTGCAGCTGTGCATATTCTGATCAACTGGCAAGTACATTTGCCAAGAGGGTGGAAGTTTGAGAATCAAAAGGATCATGGATTATCATTAGAATTAGAATTAGAATTCTTTGCCAGGGCTCATAAAAGTAAGGTTACCATACACATCCCAGATTCCAGTATGCAAGATGGAGATCATTTCAGTAGCACTGGATCTCTACAGTTTACATACAGTACAGCCAAATGGAAAATAGGTGCAAATGTGACAGAGTATGTGCATAATCCACTGATGTATTTTTTCTGTGTATGTTTAGTCCCTGTTCACCATGAGTGTGCAGCAGCAGTCCATCCAACCCTTCACAGAGGCTGAATATGACCAACTTACCAAAGACTTTGGAGACAACGCAGTACGTACTAATTTCACTTGCATGTATATGTCTATCTGTATGTACTGCTACTACTGTATCTGTTTTTCCCTGCTGTCTACTAAATACAAACAATTATCAGACTGGTTCTTTAGAATTCTTTAAGACTCGGTGTGCCATCCTCAAGTTTATTTAAACAGTTCTGTCATTCTGTAAGGCAGTAATTGATATATTTAGTAAGACAGCCCTAAGGAGGTGAAAGTTGTGATATCATTCAACATGTGTCAAAATCCCCTACATTTATGGAATAGCGCAGAACATGGAGCTGCAGGTTCTGGAAGTATTTTTCAATCTGAAAATGTATATTTAAAAGTTTACTTGTAGTGATTACCTCAAACACAAAAGACTCCTGGACAAGCACTCGATACTACAGGATTATGTTAATAGCCATAAGTTATGTTTCAGCTTTAAATCCAAGACTCACTTTTGTTCCCATCAGTTTATATGGCACAAAGTCATTGCTCTGGAAAATACAACACCTAAAGAAAGACATTAAAGTTTAATCATGTACAGTACACTTAAAAATGTTCTCCTATGTACCCTATGCCTCTGAGTAATCACAGTCATTGCCCTGTTGATTGTTGAAAGTGGCATGGCAAGGAAAACAGTCCAGGCATCGCTGTCTTTCCATTGGAGTACTGCAAGGATCGTGGCTTGGTCCCCTCCTTTATTTAATATACACCACCTCCTTTGATCCAATTATCCACTTCCATGGTTTCTTTTACCACAGCTGATGATACCCAGCCCAAAGATTGTCTGTCCTTCCGTACTGTCTCAGCATTGATTTCACCCTCTCAGTGTCACTGATATCTTAAATGGATGGTGGAACACCCAATTTGTCTAATTTAAGTAACTCAGTTCAGTCAGCGGTGTGTTAAAGACTCAAACAACGTCCTTGGGAAAAATGACAAGGACTGTTTCTGCTGAGACTGTTGGTGCGTGTGTATACAGGTGTCTGTCTGTGTGTCCTACTTGAATTGTTACCCCTATTTTTCATGCATATTTTTGTGTGCATGTGCATCTAGGTAGCCATGCAGTTCATCACTCTCTACAGTTATGAGGATATTGTGACGGCGATGATTGAAGGTAGTTCAGGATCAGTATGGAGGATCAGTCCACCCAGCAGACAAGAAGTCATCAAAGAGCTACTTGGAAGTCCTGTTGACCTAACACTACGTCTAGCCTGGAACTTCCAGAGGTAAAACCTTTACTGTTCTACGAACAAAGTTGTGTTACACTACTGTGATATTAGTGGGTATATGTGATGTATCTTTGAATGTTTTTCATTTCTAAAGGCTGATTGTATTCGTCTCTCTTTCTCTCTGAATGTTTCTGTCTCTGACAGGGACCTAGGCAAAGGAGGGACAGTTGAACACACATTTGATAAACACTCCATAGACCTGGAACCTGGGAATCCAGTCAGAGCAGATCTGGCCTCTCTATTGGTTGGCAATCGCACTGAGCCTGTGTAGGTTTCCTCTCTGGAAGAATGTTTATGTGAAAACAGGTGTTTTGGATTTTCTTTAATACATGTAGTTGTATCTTACAGATGGCATCTTGTTTCTTTCCAGGCTTGTTCCTAATATGTTTCCTAACTACATCCGTGCCCCCAATGGAGCTGAGGCCAAACCTGTCAGTCAACTGTATAAAGGTCAGAGTTTGTTGAGTTACTGTTAAAATGTATTCAAGTAAGATGTAAGATGTTTTTCATAACATGAAAAATATTACAGGCAGCATTATTTTCATCAGTCATAGAGGAGGCAACTAGACACCCAAATGAGTTACCCATACATGTTTTCCATAATGAAACATTAGGTCACTGGTTGACATTAAAATGCCATTATATTATTGACAAAAGTTGTTCAGTCCTTGCAGCTTCTTCACAATATGTAGGGTCCACCCTCTTACTTGATATGAGCAATATGACCAACTTGGCGTCACAGAACACTTTGTTGCAGTAATGTGGTAAAGTGCTTGTTTGGGTTTGGGCAGAAAGATAAACACTAGATAGCAGCATAATGACCAACAGCCTGATTACTGTCTTAGCGACTGATATGGCTTTTACATTGGCACTTCTGGCTGCACCAACTCGAACCATGTTGAGGTGATTTGCATTTCCATTACTGGCTAAAATGCACCAAGTTGTGCCGAATCGCTTCCAAGTTGGACCTCCTCCTGAGCTGGGTCAAAGTGCACCAGACCGCCTCCGAGCAGGTTGTAGGGAGGTCAGATTGGCTTCCTCATCATTTAGGGGACGATTTAGGGCTCCCAATTTCGCAGACCGGGCGAGGCGGGGGCGCAGCGCACCTGCGCTTCGCCAACTGGGTGTGGCCAAGCGGATTTTGCAAGTTTGGCACACCGTGCGCCTGGCCCAGCTACTCCTCTTTCCCACCTCCGCCCCTCCTACCTGCGCAAGTCGGAAAGAGGGAGGAGAGAAGGCGTGGAGTGGGTTTTACACACATCACACCAATCAAATGAGCCCCTCTCCTCTCCCTTAAATGCGCCGCAGTGTCAGACGGCCAAACTTCTCCCAGGAGCAAACTGATATTTTGGTCCGGGAGGTCCAAGCTCGCAGTGTCCGAATATACGTAACTGCGAGCAGACCTCCACGGGCTGATGATGCAAAGGTAGCCTGGGAGGAGGTCATCACAATCGTAAATCAATGTTGCGTTTCTCTCGTGCACGTGCACTCTCTCTTTCTCTCTCGCAGTCTCACTCTGTTTCTTTTCTTTTGAATTTCAAAGATGACAGATGCGGAATATATACTCCCTATCTGATGCTGTGGCTGTTTGTGGTTGGCTGAGAGGGATGTGAACTCATTTGTTTGCAGCTGTGTTAATCAAATCAGGTTGGGTTTCCATTACGCGTGCCAAACAGTGCCAATCCCCTTTGATCTGACATCAGATGTGACGGGACAGTCGATATAGAGATACATTCAGGGGCGGAAATCCCGGGGGGGACAGGGGGGACATGACTCCCCCTTCAGTAAAGCTGCCCCCCCTAGAATCATTTGAGACACAATTAATAATTTTTGAACAATGCAGTAGTATTTATTAAAAGCACAATGTAAGCGGTGCTCATTATAATCGCACAATAATGTGCTATTTAAATCTTAAAAGATTTAGTCCCC
>NC_065524.1:6978996-7000690 GCF_006386435.1 Epinephelus moara
AAGCCTTTTGGCACGAAACTGTCACTGCGCCAAGCTGGATCTGTCGACACCTCCCCCTGCTGCGCCGCCACACCCATCTCAGCGCACCTCGGTCTGCCAAACTACCAAACTGAGCGCGCCTTGGGTTGCGCTGCTCGAAACTAGCTCTGCGCGGGGGTCGCCACCCTGCGCTGCGCCGGGAAACTAGAGCCCTTAGTGTCAACATTAAGTAGCGCTTTAGCAGCATATTATTTGCTCCACTGAGAAGGTGATTACCTGCAATCTTCCGTCCCTCCAGGACCCTGAGGCAGGCAGGAAAGACTGTGGTTGAACCTCCCCACCCACCCTACTACTCGGGACTGAATCCTTGTTTACTCCTGTCAGCCCAATCATCATGTGATCGCAGACTTTGAAAATACATGGGATATATGCAAATTTGGGTGCTTTGCATTTCATAGGAAGATGTACTAACAGTTTATGAGAACAGCCTGAGTGGGTAGCCCTGTTGTATCAAAATTCAAACCAAGTCAAGCCAAGCCAGCACATGTATATTGAAAATGGCTAACATTCTCAGACTGGATATCAGCACTAATGTTTGTCACTCAAACCTCAGAGTGTTTTAACACAGCTAATTGGTTGTCTTGTAGGTAATGAAGACGGTTACCTGAATATAACCCTGTCCCTGATGAGCGACAGATCACTGAACGGCAGTGGGAACCAGGAGTGGTGGGACATTGCCATTGCAGGCTGTGCCTCCTCCTCATGTGGGGTTCTACCCATGGTCATATTCAATGACAAAGTCAGTCCGCCCAGCTTGGGTTTCCTGGCTGGATATGGGTAAGGAACCCAGACTCACACTAAACATTTACATTGTTTGGATATATAGATTGTAATTATTTATGAAGTTCTAATGTTTTAAGGAGCCATTTAAAATAAGGTAAAGATGTGCCAAAATCAAGGACCAGAATTAGCTGTCTTTGGTTTCCAGCTGAGATCTAGGAATAACTACCAGAGCCACGTCCATGGATCAGAGCGGATGCACAGGCAGTCACAGGCAGTCAACAAATCTGCGATACATTTAGCACCTCGAAAGTCAGCAGCAAAATAATCAATACATAAACTAACAGGGAGCAACTTAAGGTTGTCAGGACATGACATAATGCTGCGTGCACATGGAATCAGGCGGATGGTAAATGGACAAAACCTTCTGGACAGCACGGGAAAATAAACAGTCCAACAGAATGGCAGGATGGTGAAAGGAAACGTGATGATATGATTTTGTTGGTTTTTTGATGCCATATTGTTTAAAAAAATAATAAAATAAAATAAAATATATTAAATGAAATATTTTTTTAGTTAATGTAATTTTTCTAGTGACGTCCAGATCACCCTTGTTTCTGCCTTGTGTGAGGGAGCTAAATACATTCGGTTGTAAAATCTGTCGTGGAGGACGGCAAAAAGTTAAAATATTTTTAACATTACTGGCAATGCTATCTACCGTTACCGTTGTCTGTATTTTCTGTCGGCTTCATCTAATACTATCAGGTTTTCCTTCTGCCGTCTCCTTGATTTCATGTGAACGCAGCATAACTGATGATGGAGTAAAATGCAGGTATGTAAATAAGCAGGAGACAAAAATAATCTAATTTTCTAAATTTCTTTTGTCAAAAAAAAAAAAATGTTGTTCACTTTGTCCTCAAAACTAAGATCTACATCTACAATAACACCAAGATTTCTAACAATGTGCTTAATGTTTTTTGACAGGCAGAACAACTTTTTAAATGAACAAGTACCATTAGTATGACCTGATATTTATCATCATCATCTTTTTAGGTACATATAAGTGGCCAGAGCCCTGCTATAAATAGTTCTGGTTTTGTTGAGGATATGTCACAGTGTAGATATTTTTAGGGGCGACACAACAGGAAAAAAAGCAAAAAAAAACAAAGAAAAAGAACCAATAGATATCACCATGAAAACAGGACAAAGCCAGGTACAAAATGCTTGTTTCATTGTGTTGACATAATAGATTCAAAGATTTTAGCTATCTATTTATATTATTCCATAAATCTGAAAATACTGTCAATAGGCATAAAACAAAATCAACTTTTGCCATGTTTTAGGAATAAAATGATCTATAAATCAGGCTATGAATGATACATGAACAAACCCCTGTGTAAAAACAGTTAGGATATACACAAGACAAAAAACAAGACACGATAGGTGAATATGGTAAAATGTAAACTAACAGATATCACCATGAAACTTCCCCAGTTGCTTGCTTATATTAAGACATTTTTTTGTTTTACAGGTTTTCTAAAAAACACCTATGGTGTGTCCCTTCTTAACTGATCAGCTGTCCTAATGTTCTAATCCATCCATCAGTGACTTCACAGTTTTGCAGAATGCCAAATTACATTAACAACAGTGCTGTGATGTTCACCACAGATGCTTTTCAAATATGCATTGCCACTACACTATCAAGTAATGGTTGCATTTGGGCAACAACAACAAAAAAACCTTTGTGTTTGTGGTTAGCGAAATAATTTATGCTTAAGATTAGGCTTTTGATATTTTCCATACTGTTCCCCTCTGCACATTAAACACCTTTAAACATAACAATTGTTAGTTGTTTTTTTTTAATGTTTCTCAAATATAAATATTCTTTTTTTCTTTTCTTTTTATTTCTCTCCTTCCAGGATCATGGGTCTGTATGTGTCCGTGGTCTTAGTCATTGGGAAGTTTGTGCGTGGCTTCTTCAGTGAGATCTCCCACTCCATCATGTTTGAGGAGCTGCCCTGTGTGGACCGCATCCTGAAGCTCTGCACAGACATCTTCCTGGTAAGTGTGTGCAGCATGTGCACAGTCAAACACATTTACTGTACTTATGTACACAGTTATTGCCATGTTGTCGGAAGTGTCCTGGAAATTCTCCTTCCACAAACTGATGTTTCTGTGTGATTCAGGTGCGTGAGACAGGAGAGTTGGAGCTGGAAGAGGAACTTTACTCCAAACTGATCTTCCTCTATCGATCTCCAGAGACTATGATCAAATGGACCAGGGACATGCACAGTCGAGACCAAGACAGATACTGACTGACTGACTGACTGATTACGTTTGGTTGCAATAGAACACAGTGATATCTGAAGCACACTGTCCAGGGGACAGCAAAATGTCCATTTCTTATCAGAGTGGACATTGCCAACAGAACAAGGAGACACGTGAAGGGAGATGTACACTAAAGACATACTGTATGAAACATTTCCTGTTGCTGGACGCCTGTTGCTGTTGCATCTTCACAGCTGCCTGAGCACTTTCATCAAACCACCTTACACTACAGACTATAGAGAGTGCAACTACAGTCCCACAGTGGGTGGGATGGATGGCAGTTTGATGTCTGGCCTGCAGGATTTGGACATTACGGCCTTGGAAGGCAAAATTAACGGTCAGATTGAGCTATGGTAATGGTCAGAGGTCAAAGGTCAAACACAAGAGACACTTTATTCCCGACTTCTGTGCATTTGAGCCACCCTGGTGGAGTGACTGTGTGGCTGAAACTGCTTGTAGGTCAAACTACCTGCAGTTACTGTATAAGTATGCTGATGATTCGAAAACAGGCCATGCTGTCAGACTCAGGAATGCTTTAAAATCATTCATTCTTGTAACAGTAATGTGCACAGCAGCCATGTTCGTTTGACTTTGCATCATGAACAGAGGTTTGACAAAACAAGTCTGATTTAAAGGGCTCATTTAGGGTTATACTTCCCGTCTCAGAGGAAGCCAAATTCTGAGTTTCAGTTCTCAGTCACCACAGAAAAAGGAATGGAAATGTACATGGCTTAAACACTAAACTTCCAAGTTGAAGAAAACATGTCACTGTTGTGTTGGCTGACAGAACTGGTGATCTTAAAACCTCTTGAAGAAACCAAAGACAAAACACAAGTAAAAGAAGACTAGGGGTCCAAGCAGATTTTTGAGCATTTGGATGTTTGTTTCTTTCTTAATTGAAACAAGAAACACTTTATTTTCTTTAAGTAATTCATCGTGATCATCACTACATGCTGATGCTCTGTTGAGGTATATAAATCTACTTTCAGAAACATTTAATGTAGATTATGACCTTCTGTGAAAACGTGTTTCATATGACTACATTTGTATTGATTTTTCTTTTTTCAAGATCTGTCTAGTAATTTATGCACAAATACTGCTACTATGTGAGAAGTGTCAAAACTTACCCTGGAAAATGCAAAGATTCAGACCCCGTGCAAGACGCAGGATTTGGACTCTTAACCTTTGCATTAAAGGACAATCACCTCACCACTCTGAGCAAATCAGCTCACCAGTGTTTATGTACAACCATGAAAATACCAAGGGACATGCCTAGAAGGTTTTGACAGACTGAATTATGAATTGAATGAAGTTCTGTTAACATGAGATGAATATGTAGCTTTTGTATTATTTTATACATATTGGATATTTGAGATTTGTCACAAGAGATGGGGAAGTTGAGTCTGGACTTGATAAAGTAGCAGAGGATATGGCATGTCAAGTTCACAACAGATGGGCAGAAACAGGAGGAAGCACACACTGTGGCTGCATTCAGCCCCGACAAAACATAGCAAAAGGTTTATTTAAACACAAACAGTGTTGAACACCCTTGGTGCTTCTTAAAGTCAAGAATGCTTCCAAGACTTTTTCCTAGCATTTGGTGAACGCACATTGGAACAGGCTAGCGAGTGCTCAGGTGTGTGTCATTAAAGAGGGCCCGCCTTCAATTTCGGCAAATCGTGGACAAAGACTTGTGAGTACTTCATGCCTGCTGAGGATACACATATGCATCCTTGAAAATTCTCTGAAGGAAGGACTCGGTGCTTGGTAGAATTTGAAGGATCCTTGACATTGGAACAGTCCTTTGGCGGGACTTGATGATAGCCTCCTTGAAATTTAGCCATTTAAGGATCCTTCCTTGACTTTGAGAAGCACCACCTGTTGTGTTTTGCAGGTGGACAGCCTTTTAATATTGCAGGGTTAAATTCAATTCAAAGGAGCTTTACTGGCATGGGAAACAAATGTTTAGATTGCCAAAGTATGTGCAATAAAAGCAAAAATTGTATGTACAGTAAGTAAAGATATACCAAAATTTGGTTTATGTACACATCGCTGCTGATTGGGTGACACTTCTGACACATCCACCAAATGAGAGAAAACATACCCTTTGCACACCGTTTCACACTTTGAAGAAACATGTTGTTTAACCTGGAAATCATAGCAAAATGATGCACAACATTTTCTGATTGAACATGTCCTTGGTGAGTTTCCTGACGACCTCTCCAACCCCGCCCACTGGCTGCAAGGCCAGGAAGCCAAACCAACTTCACAAACAGAAGGCAGAGAGAGGGACGTTACAAAACTTAAAAAGTCACAACAATTTAACTGTTGGAAATACAATTCAGAAAGAAATACACATTAACCTGCTTTTGTCAGGTGTATTGTCAAAGATTTACGTGAAAACTGTTTAAAAATGACTGTTGATGATATAGATAATGTTGTGCATGCATTACAACAAGTTGTTGAATATCACTGCAAGCTCACTGACATATCTGAACACCATTTAAAACAGTTGATATGAAGTGTCCAAAGAATGTTTGTGTCATTTTTGGTTTCATTTGAATGAAGACTTGTGGAGGTATAGACATTGATTGATTTTGCATATTCTGAAAAATACAGGGTGACAGACTTGTGAACTGAATATAGGTTGCAGTGAGACAAACTTTTGTCACAATTCAGGGGATGTGCTGAAAAAAAACCTGGCTCTGTAGGAGCACTGGACTGGACTGCACTTTTTGAAGTTTGGAATGTGAAATTTCTAGAAATTTGGATTAGTTGTAATGAGCAATGCCCACTTTAACAACATATCCTCATAGAAGGGTTTGTATGATACACTACGCAAATACACGCACAGTGGCTTGTATTATATCCGACAAATTAGCACCCACTAATGACATTACGTCCCTAATGTAAAGTTACATAATTAATGTAAAGTAACGGCAAGGTTTAGGAAAAGCCATGTGATTGGGTGGCTTTAGGTTTAGGCAAGTAAAGTTACTGTGGTCAGGTTAACGTAAAAAAAAAATGTTGACGACATACCTGAACATAACTAAAAGTTCACACAGTTCTGAACACCCCTCTGCAAGGGAAAGTCCTGTGTTTTGTGACCCATCCACCGCCCCAACCTGCCTCCTTACAGGCCACTCGTGACCACTTTCTTGTTAGCTCCAGTCAGTGGCAACGTGATCGTAGCCTTCCAAAATACGTGGGTTATGCACAAATTACTGGCTCATAATTACGGAGGATATATAGACCAATTTTAGTGGACGTCACAGTTACGTCACAGCAGCTGCGTGCACATACTGATGGCAGACAAACAGCAGACACTGAAGACAAACGGTTGAGATACCCAGAATAAAAATGTCTTCTTGTGTTGTTGGATATCATAACAGGAATACAAAAAAGATAACCTTCATCTTTATTGAAAACTGTCACTGAGGACACCGTTTAAAGCTAAACCTTTATGGCTGCTAGAATTTAATGTACACAAAAAAACTATATAATATTTACATATGCAATTCATAGAGCCCTACAGTTACAGCATGAAATAATATTTAGGCCTACATTCACATACACCTAGTGGCAGCAGTATTTACATTGTTCTAAAATGCATTAAAAAATGAAACGAAGTTATTACTAACTGAGCCATGAAGTGCAGTTTTCTGTCACTATATAGCTATTTGACTTGTTTATGTCTTATATAGCTTAGTTTTATGTTCTTGTCACTGGCTCAGCAACACGTCTGTCCTTAATAAACAGAAATCATTTGACAAATCTCGGTATTCTGGACATGACCACAAAGTACAAAACTGTATAAATTGAGAAGTTTGTATGTCTTGAGTTATTCTTTCATCTAGACGCTGGGTTTTTCCACAAGGTTCACGAAGATGTCTGGCCACTGTAAGCTTGGCATTGCTCAGGGTTAGTTGTAAGTCCAAGACCATAGACCAGGCCTATTCCATTAGCGGCCTGCGGGCCACATGCAGCCCAGAGGCAACCTCTGAGTGGCCCGGGCAGGGATTGGTACCAAGACCTGGTATTAAACGGCCCGAGTCAAATTTAATCAAGACTGTAATAAAAGTAAGCTCTGACGTTATTGGCTCTTATCATTACTTTCTAAAGTTTTGGTTTCATGTATCATCATACTGCAGCCTCTCTCCTGCTCTCTGCATGTTGGGGTGACCTCCTCACAACACACACACACACACACACACACACACACACACACAAACAAACAACAGAGTGAAGGCAGACATCAGAAGAGAGGCCGCAGTGCAGATGAAGGGAGTATAACCTTAAGATGACTGTAGTTGCCAACAACTACGCTTGTTACTGTAAGTGCTATAAAACCTCTGCCAGTAAAAAGTCAGTACTTTATCAATCCATGTGTTAAGCATGTGCAAAGCCATATTTCAATCTGCTCTGTCCACAGTCTCTCATTCACCGCTATTATGGTTTGCAATCGCGGTTTACACAAGCACATCCCGCTAGTGGGGCTAACTAAAATGAAAGCTGTCTGTAGTCTTAACACTTAATCTGAAAATGTAGCTGATGTAGCCGACCTGCAGACAGTGAGTGTCCTCAGTAGAGGAGGGACAGAGAACAGGATGAATGACTGATACTGATGTTTGTCTTCATGCTGAGATAACGTTACTTTTTTCACTCAGTATTGTGATGTCAGGAGGAATATTTATTTTATTGACATGTTAGATTTGTTTCCAGTGAGACATCATTGAGTTTATATAGTGACTTTGTTGTAAACATGACTGTTGCTGCCATGGACTGCATAAAGCTATATCCTATGTATCTAACCAAAAAGGAAAACATCAGGAAGTGAGGTGTGTGTATGTGTGTGTGTGTGTGTAGTTTTACAGTCTATGGTGTAGAAGGGAGATGCAGGTAGAGAGATAGTGTGTTATTAGTTACTGTTTATGACACTTACTATGCTTCTGTGCATTGATAGCTCTTTTTTATTCTGTTTCTGCATTATGTTGAGGAGGGCCATACAGATATAGATATAGATATATTTATAAATGCTAAAAAAAAAAAAAGTGGATAGGTTGCTTGGTGCTTAAAATGTGGCCCATCAACATTTTCTGGTTTAAAAATCCGGCCCAGTTGAATACATACATACAGTATGATCTACGTGTAGTAGAAAATAAAGTTTTGTCTCCAGTTAATTGGACGTAATTACTGCTGGACGCTCAGCAGAGGAGTGTGTGCTTGGCTTACATGAACTGAATTACTGATGTGGTGAAAGATAATTCATCATCATAAGTCTGTAAAAACTCACATTTGTCAAGCATGGATTTGTCTTATTGTCCCTGGCTGATACTTGTGGAGACGTCCCCATATGATTAATGTGGAAGTAACACTGAAAAACTTTTCAACTACCTAGCTAACACTGTCTGCTTATTAACTCCTTGATCATAACAGAATAATAGTAACTTTCACCACTGCTCATTTTATAGAGGACACCACTTTGTTTAGATTATTAAATGGATGATGGATCATACATGTTTGTTTCTACCTGTCAGCGATCAGTCATAGCTAGTGCGCTAGCAACATTAGCTACAAACACTAACATAAGCAAGCCTTTCATTTTCCCTGCCTGGATGCAAATGGGAACTGAGCTAAGCACACATTAAAGGCTATACGTTAACATAAACAAAGAACTTGTTTTATTGTGGTGGCACTTCTAAAGTGAAGAGTACTTGTTATGATCAAGGTGATAATAAGCAGACAGCGTTAGCTGGTGCTAGAAAGTTGGTAAGACGTACTTCCACATTAAATTATATAAAATTGGGATGTCTAAAAAAGATTGAGGTGCATTACTTTTCATAGGAAAACATACAAACTATTAATGAGAACAGCCTGACTTTGGGCAATCATGACAAATTAACTGCATTGACTGAGTCATGAACCTAGATCATGGTAACCGAACATGTTATTAATCCTGTAGCCAATTATGAGGTATGAACTGTTTATGACACCTCCTAGTGGTAGAATTTCCCAAGACTATGTAGCGAAACTCGGACCTAGTATCCCAACATGTGCACCAATTTTGGTTACAATTGCTCAAGCTAATTTTGATTTATGAGCATTTATGTAAGACACATTTAAAAATGTATAATTATAAAATGGACTGATGTATGAAAATTTCCTTGATAACTTCAGAGCAGCAATATCTGTAGATGATCCTGCCAAAGTTTGAGGATAATTGGATGGAAAACTTTTGAGGAGTTCTCAAACATTTAGAAAAAAGTGGGGACACAAAGTTGTAAATTTGACATTTTTAGAGAAGAACACCATTGGAGCAAAGATGAAGATGAATTAGGAGTTTAAAATGATTAAAGAATTTTTACTTTAAGCCAGGCCATTTTCAAGAGAAAACATAAACTTGATTGTTACAGTGTCACCTTAAAGTCAATAGGTGTCATTTTTTGTGCATGAGTGGTAGGTGGAGTCAGCAACTCATCTGCCAATTTTGGCAACTTTTGGTTTTATGGTTTTTGTTACACAAGCACTTTTAGCGGAGAAAAAGAAGAAGGAAGAAGAAAAAGAAGAAGAAGAACAAGAGGAAGAGGAAGAAGAATGGGAACAAAACAGGGCTCCAGCAGCAAGTGCTGCTGCTTGGACTGCTAAAAGAATCTTCACCTTCACAACTTGTTATATTAGCTGCAAATAGACAAAACATGACCAAATACAGAAACATGCTGCAAATAGACAAAACATGACCAAATACAGAAACATGCTGCATATAGAGGAAACTGCCAAATACAAAAATGTGCTGCAAGTAGCTCACATGAAAATAGACACTGTTTTCAGGGTTAGTAAACGTGATGGATACAGCTGTGACACACTTATTGTGTGAAGTTACTGAACTTAGCTATCCATCAGTAGTGTTGGAAAATTGGCTAAAATGTAGTTATGTTTTTTGTTGTTGTTTATTTTAGCATGGTGACTGCATGATCCCGATATTATTGCAGATGCTTGCTGCTTTTTGGTTATTTTGAGCCTTTTAGCACAGATCTGATGAAATACACACAATTAATTATGAAACAGGCTAACAGTATGTAAGCTGGATAAACTTACTTTCAAAAATGTCACCAAGTAATGTCCAAGGACAAAAATAAATTGCAAATGATTTAATTAATGGTGTAAACTAGTTCATGTACACATACTGTAACATTTTGGCAGATGCTATTTCCACCCAGGTTGACTCAAACCCCAGCCTCATGTATAAAAGTCCTATGTTTAATCCACTCACCACCACATCTTACTACCTCCATGGAGTGTGTTGCTCTTCATACTAGGTCATCTGACTTTCTGGCGGTACATTTGTGAGTTTTTCTTGTAAATTTATCGCTGAAATCTCAAAAAATATCAGATCTTGGCAAATACTCGCCACTACGTATATGTACCATTACGTTTATGAAGTTTGTATGCCCTCCAACAGAGTGGTGCAGGGATGACGTTAGTCAGTTAGAAGTTAGTGTTGCCCTGGTTCCCTTGTCTAAAAGCCAATGAGATTTTTCCCATGGATTTGGGATTATTGCAGAAAACAAACAGAAGTGCAAGCACCAGAACTAAAAGTTGATATTAGGCTATAAACAAACTACATCACAAACACATGACTTCGATGTCACCACTGCGACGGGACTGTGAAGCCGTGTTCGACATGATGATGCTCTGTTGTCTCATTTAAGACTCTTAAAGGCTTCAAAACACATAGGTGGGGTATTTCATGACATA
The DNA here is from genome assembly GCF_006386435.1 of Epinephelus moara. Lineage (NCBI taxonomy): Eukaryota > Metazoa > Chordata > Actinopteri > Perciformes > Serranidae > Epinephelus > Epinephelus moara. The sequence goes on from NC_065524.1 coordinate 6,989,839, forward strand.
TTTTATGTCATAAAACAAAAAGTGAACATCTCTTAAGCTTGTGTTAACTAAAGACCTTATTTCAGGCATCTAACCAAAAATCCATTCAATAAAACCCATTGGCTTCAAGACAAAACTTGGTGTGCTAAAATGCTAACTCTTTTCTGGGTGTTAGGACTCTGTCTTGCACTGCACTTTTTTTTATTCAATGGCTTTTTAGCATGTGGGTGGGTATACTGTAAATGGACAGAAAAGAGGTGGATATATCCTATGTGGGTATACCCTCCACTACACCACTGCTTTCCGCCAATCAAGGCCCATATCAACTTTATTGGATTATCTAATCCAGGGGTTTTCAAATTTTTTATGCCCAAGGCACACCAAAGGGCAAGCCAAAATCTCAAGGCACACCTGTATTATATATCTGTGCGCAATAGCTTCTATAATAATAACATGTGTTATCATTGTTACCACACCATGATAAGGGTGATAACAGGTAGCTTTCGTGATACTGTCTATAGACAGGTATTTTTATCTTTTCTTTCAGTGGTAGATCGTCTGTGTCTGTGCTTTGTTGTAATTTGCGCCAAACAATAAAGCAATCCATTGTCCCACTCATGGTCTTCTCCTTTAAAATGTTATCATCCCTCACACTGACTGCTAATCAAGGCTTTTGATGTGTCACACTTAAATTTCCATGCAAGAACAGCCACCAAGTTCCCTGTGCAGGTTTTTTTTTTTTTTTTTTAAATCAAATTAAATTAAATTACATTTTTAAGATAGAGTTTGCCTCTTTATTAGGAAATGGGTGTACACAACATATTGATGCAGTAAATTAAAAATTAATTCATAACTTTTTGTATAGGCCCAGTTGAATATTGCAATAATAATGTGTGGTTATTACAAAAACCCACAGCACACCTGGACTGGCATCACAGCACGTCAGTGTGCTACAGCACAGCATTGGAGAACCACTGATCTAGTGATGTATTCCATTTCTGTGGCTTTTCTATGGGCCAATTGGAACTTTAATCTTCATGACGTCTGTGTAAAGACAAAGGATATCAAGCTTTTATTTTCGTAGCAAACATCTACGTGCATTGTTACTCTTGTCATGTCAGGACTTTTCAAGTTTGGAGGCTACAGTGCAGTGTGATATTTGCTCAGGCTAAAGTGAATTACACAAGAATGATTGTCCATGCAATGCAAGAGTCTGCCATTACATTTCGTGTCATATTCCAAATTCTTCAGTAGTTACAAGCAGCAAGATTCAACCCCCCATCCCGGTCCAAAGATTTTAATTTTTGGATTAGTCCCTTGGTAAACCTTTGACTTTAAATTATTTAAATTGTATTCAACAAATTATGTTTCAAATGCTAACTCCTATAGTAACTTTACTGGTATGGTATGGTTTTCTCATGTGAGCTATCTTATCTGCAGAGGGTTGGCTGACTGTCTGCTCCTTTTCAACAGTTCCCCTCCAAATGCATCCCAACATTTCACCACCACTCATCACTGACAGCTTTCCCTCTATATGTGCTACAGAGCACCTCTTCTATATATACATCATCTGTCTTAGAGGCTGTAATGGGAATTTTCAGATCCTCAGCTGGGATATGTCAGGTTATTGGTGTTGCTTAACCATTTGGCTAACATCAAACTCAGTATTTTTTATAATCTCATCATTCTGTTAGTAACGATTGGCTGTGTGATGTTTGGATTGATTCCTTGTCAGGAAATGGACCACACACCACAGATCGTTCTTTCATAGTGCTGGCATGAAGGTGCTATTTCCTGAACGTAATGACCAGTTTACCTTTTAAACTCCAGTTTCCTGTAATATGAAGCTTACACGGTGTTATACCCCATCTAGGGGTGACCAAGACACAGCATGAAACAAACCGCTATCTTCCCCAAGTCCAAAGCAGCCACAGAGATAAATCATTGAATGTGTCAACAATCTAGGTTATTTACAATTTCTGATCAACAAATTGGGATCCTTCAGAATTCAGGGTGGGCCAAGGCCAAAACACAAACCTAAACCTCTCTAAGCTTATTAAGCAAGCAATTTAGCAATCTAACTTGCAGAAAACAAAAGAAACCAAAATACCATCACTAACCTCCCTAACAGGAAAAAACTAGGTGAACAAAATAGTCAGCCCGTCCATGCTACCTCCAGCTGAACAAATCCATCACTATGGCAAATGATACCTTTAATCTGTGTGCGTGTTATTATGGCCGGTTGGAGGATGAGAATGATGCACCTTTCCACTGCCGTTGAGCTGATGCCATCTTGACTTTTTATGTAGAGAGCCATCATGCAACATGAGTCTCATACTTTCTATTGGAACTATGTTAAAGTGCATCGTCCCTACCAAATAAAATAAAGAAAAGAAGAAAATCAATGTGTACCAATCACCCGCCGGAGCTGCCAACCAGTAATCTCCTCGTCTGGGCACACACTTCTTTGCATACACAGACACCTTGCACACATTCACATTCACATTCCATTTCACTATACATTTCAGAGATATCCAGTTAATGCTCTTTTCATGTCACATGCTAAGTGGGAAACTTCTCAGTATAAAACATGAATGAGCAAATATTAATGGAATTTCTTGGTGGATTTAATCTTTAGATTTTGATGTTGTGGATATGATTTTTTTCCCCTGCAAGTTGATACCTGCAGCAGCAAACTCTTAAAGCCCCAATCAGCTTATCATGCACAGAAGAATTCAAAAACCTTGGTGTGATGGAATTCCACTGGGAAACAGTTTTGACAGAGCAGTTAAAGAACACCACCTTGTGGACAACAGTTGGATGTTATCTTTTCACGTCTGTTTAGAAGTCTCTGGTAAATAATGATGGAAAGTAAAAGGACAACAGATCAATTTGAGAGCACCTCATTCATCTTTGCCATAATGGCCCTGATGATCACAGCACTTTGAAAGATGTAAGTAACATTCTGAGAAAACCCCATATTTACATTGCACCATTCACAAGTGATGTGTTATGACCCAGATGCTCAGGATGAGACTGTATCACTCCCCTGCACTCTTGAAGTCAAGGGTGTAGGTTTCCTTTGAATATTGGGCAGGGGGGAGGTTGGGATCCTCCCCTCAAAAATTTGACACATACATACAAATGTTGGCTGGGGCTCATGCATGGAGCATATAATAACATGAACATAGCATGTCATTCACTTTCAAACATTCCAATTTCCGCACGTCTGTTGGTCATTTGGACATAGGCTACATTATTTACTCACCTCCTTATAACATTATTATCTGGATAATGCAGTCTGAACAAAATTAATTACTGAGATTAATTCTTGTGCACAAATTTCACAAGAAATGTCATTGTCAGAGGAAGAAAAACATAGGCCTATATCTCATTTACATCAATTCCAAAAATGAATTAAATTGATTTTAAAATGTTATAATTATAGAATTGATTGTTGTTGTTGTTTTTGCTGTTGTTGTAGCTGCTTATTATTTTTATTTTTATTATATTATATTAAGATGAAGAATAGTTGTGATCCATGATCCCACAATTCTCCGCTTCACTTAGCAGGACTTCCGGCATGTGACGTGTCCGCCTGCTGCAGAACCGGATGCTGGTGGCTGTCCAGTGTGGATGTCGGATGCGGTGTAAGCTGCCAAGAGGAGCGAGTTAACAGCCTAACCTTTTGAGCAGAAGACTGGCCGGTGTGGAGATGTTGCGGTGGCTGCTTGGAGCTGCGCTGCTGGCTCGAGCGGCCGGCTTCTACCTCCCGGGTCTGGCGCCCGTGAGCTTCTGTGAGCCCGGAAAAGACCAAGTTCCAGACTGCAAGGTAAACATAAGATGTCACATCACCTGTGTAGCTGCCAGATGTTACAACAAAGACAACTCAATAACCATTTTAGAGTGAACCCACTAATTAAATAGACAAGGCGTATTTGAATGCTGTCGGTGAGTCAGTTCTCTATAAACACCTGCCTGTTATGTATGTGTGTTTGCTAACGTTAGCAAAACAAACAGCACAGCTACGTGAACAGAGGCTATGATAACTAACCTTGATAGCAGCTAGCTGTAACGTTATAGCTAGCAATAAATAACCCTACCTCAGAGTAACTCCGTTAGTCCGGACATTACACTTATAACAAATACGGAGCCCCTAGTGCCCCGAAAGTTGATATTTTAGCAACCTATAACCACTGGTTCTTTTAGCAACGTATACGCATAACATACTTAGATCTCAGGTCCCTATATTCCTCAACTCAATATTCTCCTAAAGAGATAATTCAGTCTTTTTGAAATGTTTTTTTTTTTTTTTTTTTTAGGTAATTATCTCAAGACAGTACATTACACATACAGTAGATGTCTGTCGGCACACCCCCAGTTTGGAGAAGGAGGCTGGAGTCTGACATGGAGGCTAAGCAATGTAACTTACTGCTGTGAATAGGAGTCAGCAACAAAACATATGTTAGCCATCTAAGAAAAGCAATATCAGTCAATGTGTACACTCTGTTGAGAATAGTTTCACTGCTTTACTTTACTGTCAGAAAGTGGGGAAAAATTAAGTCGGTATCGCTCTCTTCAAAGCCAGACTCCATCAAAAATAGTAGTTTAACATTGCTGAACACAGGATCCTCTGGTCTACCACTGCCTCCAACAGTTATTTTGTTTGTGTTCTGGTGTGACTTCAGCGTTTGAACGAGTTAGTTCAGATTCAGCAAAGTCCACTATAACACAATTTGGGTAACTGATCAAAGTGGCTTTAGACCAACAGGTCCCGTGTGAGCGTGTTAAAATTACTGTTTTTGTCAATGGAGGCTGGTGGTTTTAAGAACAGTGTAGATGGGGAACTGAAGTTGTACACGGCTTTCCCTTTGGATGAGGTCTCTGACGAAAAAGTAAAGCGGTGAAAATACTCCTAGTATAGCATCAGTATCCTGATACTGATTTTTTAAGGTGGATTTTTTTTTAGATGGCTAAAACACATTTTGATGTTGACCCCCATCCACAGCAGTACATTGCTTAGCTTCCGTATCAGACTCTAGCCTGCTTCTCAAAACTGGGGGTGTGCCGACAGTCATCTACTGAACACACTGCCTGTGGATAAGTATCCCATACAACCCCACTTCAAAAATTCCGAACTATCCCTTTAGGATGACTCATTAAGGAGACCCCTCAAAGGGTTTTATATTCTCAGCTATGATTTTCCACATGTTTAATGTTCAGTGTACGTTTCTCTGGGTCGATATGTTAAATCACCCACCTCCAGCTTATAGCCTACTGATCAAATTTGTGGGCTAGACAGTTTTTTAGACAATGATGTCTCCACAGGCTGAACAGATTTTTACCATTCAGACTGCATTTAAAATGTCCATATACCTTCATTCTTTTGCAATTTGAACTCTAAAGCTAGCCTTTACTAGTCCCCTCTAATGTTAGTTCATATCAAGAGACATATGACCCTAGGAACACAGGAATGACCCCGCTAAATTTCTGTAAAGTGATATTGTTTGTCTTGTGCAAACAAGTTAATTGTCTTCTATATACAAGACAATAACCTGTGCGTACAAAATAAAAAGTCACCAATCAAGACTTCGTGTGCTCTGTAATGAATGATTTAAACAGACTGGATTATAATATTTTAAGACTTTATTTAATTGAGTTTTCATACAAGAAACTTTAAGAACCTTAAACCTTAACACCCTGTCTCATTTATATTATCACCCTACCCAATTAAATACTTTATAGTTGTGTTACCTATTAAAAAGATTTGTAAACTCATTTACACTTCAAAGTACTTATTGTGAAATATTGAACTTCATGTTATTGCACAACCTCCAAAACTGAACAGTTTACCCACCATCAGTGATAGACTGCACTGATGGTGTAACCATCATATATGCCAGTGACTATTAGTTGAGATGGTCACTGGCCTCCAGCCCTTTTTAAAACCTGCACAAAGCCTAAATGTTCATATAACAAGCCTGAGTTTAAGCCACTTAGACTGATAAGAAAATACACATTTTGTATACTAAATATTCCCAACTTTGCTTATAGCTATAATCACACTTTGAAAGACAAACTACTAACGTGTTAGATTGAGCTCCACTAGTAAACTAAAGGCACATCATATACAAGTCAATAGGCTTTACATTCAGCCACAGTACATTAGTAACTCGGAACGGAATTTTGGAGTCTCGGTCGATAAAGGCGATACAGTGCCCTCTTGGTGCTCTGTCTGTGTAACGTTTAACCAGCTCAACATATTTGTAAGCAGTTTGGGAGTAAGGGGGTAGATGGACCAGTACCATGGGAATATTTGAGAATCTTCATATTATTCACAGGTCTTACGCTGAGCAGCCAGCCAGTCACAGTAACAATAGTGACAGCTTGAGAAGATGTGCAAAAGTATAGTCAGAGCTTGGTCCAGTTTGTCATTTGTCAAGCAGTAGTTATACATACATATAGAGAAACAAAAATACTTTTTGTCTCCCAGGGATTATCTCTGTCCATCCCAAACACATTTTCTGTCAGCCGTGGGATGCTGGGATGCCGTTAGTCTTACTTCTTTAGGGTGATGCTGTAATAGTGGCATAAAATGAACAGAGGGAGATAATTAAATCTTCAATCTTTTCTGATACTCCATGATTTAGTTTTCCTTTGCGTCCACTGCCTTTGTAATGTAGAAGGAGCTTGAATTTTTGTGCCACATGAAACTCCTTGGAGACCCAGTGCATTTACAGGGGGCCTGTGGCATGAATATTGTCTAGAAAAAGCATTTAATCCCTTGCACTTTGTCATGATTTTTTTTTATTTATCCAAATTAAAAACAGACAAACAAACACAATTCCTTACTTATTTGGAGTATCCAGATCATTGTCTCTGGCAAAGACACACTGTTGTTGACGTTTTAAAATGTCGTTTCAGTGTCATCACCAAAAGACTTCAAAATGAAAACCAACCAATCAAGAGTTAATGTCTAACAACAAGAAAATGAAAACCTGATAGGAGCGTTCCTGCTGTCTTCCTAATATGTGTTTCTCTGCTTTGTTTTCTTCTAGTCAATCATTGAGCTGTTTGTGAACAGGCTGGATTCAGTGGAGTCTGTTCTTCCTTATGAATATACTGCGTAAGTGCCAATGCATAACACTGTAGCACTGTGTTATTTCTTTGAAGGATTTTTTTTCATTTAATCCCTTTCTGACTTATTCCCTCAGGCTGCACAGCATGCCTCACTGTGCTTTGTTATTGACCAAATTCATCTAAGAATTGTTGTTGTTGCAGTTTAAAGCTGAAGTTGATTGTGGGATAAATATTGAATCAATCTATCCATTTAATGCAAAATCTGCAACAGAGAGCAGCATCCGTCATGCTATAATAAGTTGATAACTTTTTTTTTTTATTCATACCAGATTTAATGTTAACCAGATATAATTTATTCTGGTTATGAAAATCATTATTTTGCATGATTGGATGTGAATGAGACCCTGGCCATTCCTTAAATAAAATGTAAAAACCCCAAACACCACACACACGCACACATAAAGAAAGCATTTCAGACTCAAACACAGATCTGTTTTTCATGTTAAATTGTAGTATGTTTAGTTACATGTATATGTATTATTGTTCTATTCTTAAACTGGTAATTGGATAGTGAAACATTCCTACTTATCATATAGTGATGTCAGAATGGGTTTTCATTTAATAACAGTTGCTGGAAAGTGTTGAAAACATGAAATCATGATTAAAAGTTTGAGCCCATGAACAACGGCGCAGCAGTAGTTGTTTTGTTTCATTAAGTGGGGTCTAATTTCACACAGAATTCAGCAGAGAGTGTCTTCTCTCCATCATCTGGAAACTGTTGGCTGAGATACCAAGTTACTAATTGCAGTATTCGATGGGGAATTGAGGTGTTGTGCAGTGTTGTGTATTCTGCCCCAAACACTTTGGACAGTTGTGTCCTGTTTGTGCAGGTTTGACTTCTGCTCAGAGAAAACAATGAAACGTCCTTCAGAGAATCTGGGCCAGGTTCTTTTTGGAGAGAGGATTGAACCCTCACCATACAAGGTAACACACATTTTCAGCAACTCTCACTCACGCAAACGCATTCACATTAACAAACATTGAAACACTGACTCAGTCACACTGTTGAGGTGAAATTGTATTGTCTGTGCAGGGTCTGTTAGAATGAATTCTTTCAGTGGCTGTGTTTGCAAACACAAATAGACACAAATTGCAGTTGTTCGCAAATGCAACCTCATATTTAGGCCAGGTAGAGAAAAGTAGATTCAAGGAAAAAAAAGCAGAGTAGAAGCAGAGCTGCACAAAACTGTCTGCATACTTCCAAAGAGACATGTCACATTGTCAAATAAGTTCCAGAAACAGTTCTCATAGAAATCAAAATAAATTACACATAGAAAATATTTGTAATATCTGAAAAAGTGGTTAATCCTGCATTATATGACAAACCTGTACAAGATTCAGTAGACTTCCATGTCCAACATGTCATGTTAACTATTTCCAGGGCTCCAGAGTTTTTGCCTTTTTTTATGGTGAAGATAGATCACCAAAGTCCCTACCAAAGGGATTGTGTTTGTCTTTGACACTTGCACTACTGTCTGTTCAAAATAAATACATGCACATAATAACAATAGTAGATTTGTTACAGAGCACAGAGCATTGATAAAAGATGAACCAGTGGAAGAGATGGAACAGAGCGGAAACATATCTGGCATGTGTTAAGCAGTTGGGCAGCTGGGTGCATCACATGCTGTGGATGGAGTTGGATGAAGTTGTTTACAGTTGAGAGAGCCACTAAATAAATAGGTTAAATGGGAGTGTAACTGTTATTATGCTTGGGCCATAATTATATTAACAAAAAGAGTATGATGTTTCCTATTAGGCTTGGGCAGTATCTATTTTGCATCTCTTCATACCCATGTGGAATTTCACTGGGGTATGTGGTATATGACAGTATTTGTGTGTGGCACCCCCCATCGATCAGTGACTGCACTACGTTGCTCAAGCTTTCTTGCCATTTTAACTCTCATAAAAAACAAAATGAACTCACAAAATGTCAGCAATTAACCCTTCATTCTCCAGATTGGATGTGAAAATGAGCTGTTTCCCCTGCGGTCTCTATGCTTTTGCAGGCACAACACAGGCCAGCTGTTTTCAGTCTTGATATGTTATCCCCACCACTTGCAGTCAGCTCAGATGCCTCTTCAACCAGAATGACCTCTGGTGACATGTGCTGTGCACTAAATGCAAAACATTCTCATTACAGCCTCTCCAGTATGAGGTTATTAGAAAAATGAGCGTCTGTATTTTTGACTGTATTGAAAATCATACCATAGAGATTTCTAAATACCCTTGTATTTTGTAATACCATGATACCACCCAAGCCTATTTCCCATTATGAGTAGATTATTAGTAAGCTTATAAACATGGCACTACTGTTGTCTTCATTGTACAGTAGAGGATGATGAACCCAGTTGTTACAGTGCCATAGCACAAACATACTAACTGTGTCCTGTGTGTCAGTTTGAGTTTAAGAAACCTGCGGTGTGTCAGAAGGTCTGCACCAGAACCTACGACACCAACAACCCATCAGACAAAGCCAAACTGAACTTCCTCAAGAAAGCCATGTTACTCAACTACCAGCATCACTGGTATGTATGATTCACTGAAAGAAAAGAAAATGAAAGAAAATGCAACCAGATGCTCAGTGTGATGTGGAAAACTTGTACGTCTAGTCGATCTTCACTTAGATGAGTAATAAAACAAACTCACTGAGCCTCAGTTGTTTTTATATTAATATATTTTAATTACAAAAGAAAAATCTGACGTCAGAGAAGATCTGGGTACAGCCTGTTTGTATGGACATAGTCACACCAAAAACTTGAATATATACATATAGAATTGTGTGTAGTCATGTTACCTGGGAGGAAGCAATACTACATCTGGCTTCAAAGTCACTTTATGTGGAGCAGCTTAAGTTTGAAAGTCAACATTATTTTATGCAAAGCCCAAAACAATGCAAATATTCTCCCAACTCTCAGGGAGGCAACAATTACAGTTTCGGAGCAAGTGAAAATGTTCACAGGAAGTGTGAATTGGCTCAGTTGTCTGCAGAACTAACAAGCATTCAGTGTCAGAAATGGAATGTAAACAACCCAAGGGAGTAGTAATGGATGTGTAGTGTTCCTGTGTTTGTGTGTTATCAGCTAGTCTGCACGATAAGTTCCAGATCACATGGTTAAGCATGAGACACAGTCATGGGAATATAAGGGGCATAGTATGAGTTGGTAAACAATTCATTAGACAAGGTACTTGTACTGCAACAGCACAGCCCTCTGGATTAAAGTAGATTGAAGCTGACCAGGACGTATGCTAGCTCAAGAAAGATGCAAGATGCAGCCAAAGCTGTCCCTGTTTTAGCCCAGAATTGAAAATCGCACAATTTGAACAAAGATGACAACAGATCAGGGGCCAAAAGTATGCAATAACTTTTCCAACTAAGCTGCTTGAAATAATTTTCCATCAAGAAACCGTCAAGAATATAGAAAGTCACAGCAATGAAAGCCTACATGAAAAGCTCACTGGATAATTTAAAGAAACTAGAATGCATTGCTCAGTGGAATGAGATTTGATATCAGCATTTGATGCAGGCTCGATCAATAGAATTCCAACAACAACCACAATTATAGCTGCTGAATAGCAATGGTCGGGGCCGGGCAATTTTAGGCAAAATTAGGCAATTCTGAGCAACACACACACTAAAACAAAGCATATCACAACATAGAAGTTACATCATATAATTATGGCATGCCCTTCAAATTGTGGATGAGTGGCTGAAGTGATCAGACTCATAATA